>NW_025746169.1:5000-7500 GCF_021184085.1 Oncorhynchus gorbuscha
GACCAGAGGACATTTCTCCAAAAAGTACAGTCGTTGTCCCCATGGGCAGTTGCAAACCGTAGTCAGGCTTTTTTATGGCAGTTTTGGAGCAGTGGCTTCTTCCTTGCTGAGTGGCCTTTCAGGTTATCGATATAGGACTCGTTTTACTGTGGATATAGATACCTTTGTACCCATTTCCTCCAGCATCTTCACAAGGTCCTTTGCTGTTGTTCTGGGATTGATTTGCACTTTTCACAACAAAGTACGTTCATCTCCAGGAGACAGAACGCGTCTCCTTCCTGAGGGGTATGATGGCTGCGTGGTCCCATGGTGTTTATACTTGCGTACTATTGTTTGTACAGATGAACGTAGTACATTCAGGCATTTGGAAATTGCTCCCAAGGATGAACCAGACTTGTGGAGGTCTAAAAACAATCTGAGGTCTTGGCTGATATATTTTGATTTTCCCATGATGTCAAGCAGAGGCACTGAGTTTGAAGGTAGGCCTTGAAATACATCCACAGGTACACCTCCAATTGACTCAAAGAATGTCAATTAGCCTATCAGAAGCTTCTAAAGCCATGACATAATCTTCTGGAATTTTCCAAGCTGTTTAAAGGCACAGTCAACTTAGTGTATGTGTAACGGCGTTCTTCGTTTGTCAAAAGAGAGTCGGACCGAAATGCAGCATGGTGGTTACTCATGTCTTTAATGAAGGAAGAGCGATACATGAAATAACTATACAAATGCAAAACAACAAAAGGGAAAGAAACCTAATTACAGCCTATCTGGTGAAACTACACAAAGACAGGAACAATCACCCCACAGTGAAACCTCGGCTACCTAAATACGGTTCCCTATCAGAGACAACGAGAATCACCTGACTCTGATTGAGAACCGCCTCAGGCAGCCAAGCCTATACAACACCCCTACTCAGCCGCAAAATACAATGACCAAGGCGTGACAGTATGTAAACTTCTGACCCACTGGAAATGTGATACAGTGAATTATAAGTGTGTCTATAAACAAATCCCAAATACTCTGTGTAGTTTCACCAGATAGGCAAACTCCAATACATTAAAGACATGAGTAAAAAATACAATATATAAACCCATGTAACAGGCACCTTGGCCTGACCAAATATATGACGTGGGAAGAAAAACACACCCAAAATACTGGGAATGAGCAGTGCGAAGAGGGCTATAGGAGAAAGTCGAAAAGAAAGACACGGCGGCGCAGAGCGAGAGTGGCTGAGTCAGGAGTCAGACCTGAGCCAACTCTCCCTGTTAATCGTGAAGAGCAGTTGCAGTGGGAGAGGCTGCACCACTTGGAGATTTGGACATGGGAGGAAGAATTAGACGGTAAAGGACCCTGGGCGCAGCCGGGAGAATATCGCCGTCCCAAGGAAGAAATAGACGCGGCTAAAGCGGAGAGGCGCAGGTACGAGGAGGCAGCACGGCGACGCGGTTGGAAATCGGAAAAATAGGCCCAAAAAATTATTGGGGGGTGGCTAGAAGGGAGAATAGTTATGCCAGTTAGGAGACCTGCGCATACTCCCTGTGCTCACCGTTGGGCTAGAGAGACGGGGCAGGCACCGTGTTATGCTATGGAGCGCACGGTGTTTCCAGTGCGGGTGCAGAGCCAACTGCTATGGAGGCACACATACCAGCCCTTCCTATTGGCCGGGCTAGAGTGGGCATCGAGCCAGGTAAGCTTGGGCAGGCTCGGTGCTCCAGAGCTCCAGTCGCCTGCACGGTCCGGTCTATCCAGAGCCACCTCCACACACCAGTTCTCCGGTAGCAGCTCCCCGCACCAGGCTTCCTGTGCGTGTCCTCGCGCCAGTACCACCAGTTCCAGCACCATGCACCAGGCCTCCAGTGCGCCTCGCCTGTTTAGCGCAGCCAGAGCTTTTCTCCTCTCCTGCGCTGTCGGGGTCTCCCGCCTGTTTAGCACAGCCAGAGCCTTTCTCCTCTCCTGCGCTGCCGGAGTCTCCAGTCTGCCCAGCGCCGCCAGTGCTCCCAGTCTGCCCAGCGCCGCCAGTCTGCCCAGCGCCGCCAGTCGGCCCAGCGTCCAGTCTGCCAGGATCCGCCAGAAGTGCCAGTCTGCCAAGATCCGGAGTGCCAGTCTGCCAAGATCTTCTAGATCGTGCAGACAAGAATCTGTTCCACCAGCCAGCCAGGATTTACCGGAGCCTACTACCTGCCTGAGCCAGTCTGCCTCAGTATCTTCTCAGTACTGGGCTTCCTCTCAGTACCAGGCTGCTTCTGAATCATGCCCCTCAGTCTCGGGCTGCCCCCTGTCCCAGCCCCCTGTCCCGGGCTGCCCCTCTGTACCGGGCTGCCCCTCTGCCTGCCCCTCTGTTACGGGCTGCCCCTCTGTTCCGGGCTGCCCCTCTGTCCCAGGCTGCCCCTCTGTCCCGGCTGCCCCTCTGTAGCTGCCCCTCTGTGGGCCCCTCTGTCCCGATCTGCCCCTCTGTCCTGAGCTGCCCCTCTGTCCCGATCTGCCCCTCTGTCCTGAGCTG
>NW_025746169.1:12500-30000 GCF_021184085.1 Oncorhynchus gorbuscha
CCACACACTGCCCAGTCCACACACCTCCCAGTCCACACACCTCCCAGTCCACATACCGCCCAGTCCACACACCTCCCAGTCCACACACCTCCCAGTCCACATACCGCCCAGTCCACACACCGCCCAGTCCACACACCACCCAGTCCACACACCGCCCAGTCCACACACCACCCAGTCCACATACCGCCCAGTCCACACACCTCCCAGTCCACACACCTCCCAGTCCACATACCGCCCAGTCCACACACCTCCCAGTCCACACACCGCCCAGTCCACATACCGCCCAGTCCACATACCGCCCAGTCCACACACCGCCCAGTCCACACACCTCCCAGTCCACACACTGCCCAGTCCACACACCTCCCAGTCCACACACCTCCCAGTCCACACACCGCCCAGTCCACACACCTCCCAGTCCACATACCGCCCAGTCCACACACCGCCCATTCCACACACCGCCCAGTCCACACACCGCCCAGTCCACATACCGCCCAGTCCACACACCTCCCAGTCCACACACCTCCCAGTCCACACACCTCCCAGTCCACACACTGCCCAGTCCACACACCTCCCAGTCCACACACCTCCCAGTCCACATACCGCCCAGTCCACACACCTCCCAGTCCACACACCTCCCAGTCCACATACCGCCCAGTCCACACACCGCCCAGTCCACACACCACCCAGTCCACACACCGCCCAGTCCACACACCACCCAGTCCACATACCGCCCAGTCCACACACCTCCCAGTCCACACACCTCCCAGTCCACATACCGCCCAGTCCACACACCGCCCAGTCCACACACCACCCAGTCCACACACCGCCCAGTCCACACACCACCCAGTCCACATACCGCCCAGTCCACACACCTCCTAGTCCACACACCTCCCAGTCCACACATCGCCCAGTCCACACACCGCCCAGTCCACACACCGCCCAGTCCACACACCTCCCAGTCCACACACCTGCCCAGTCCACACACTGCCCAGTCCACACCTCTCCCATCCACACACTGCCCAGTCCACACACCTCCCAGTCCACACACTGCCCAGTCCACACACCTCCCATCCACACACCTCCCAGTCCCCACACTGCCCAGTCCACACACCTCCCAGTCCACACACTGCCCAGTCCACACACCGCCCAGTCCACACACTGCCCAGTCCACACATCGCCCTCTGATTCCACATCACTTAGATTTACACCCCCCTCAGACAGGGACAATATGATAAGACAGGGCCGACAGAGAGACGTACTCGTAGAAATAAAGCAGGTGTGTGTGTGTGTGTACCAGAGAGAGACTGTGTGGCCATGTCTCTTTAATATTTACTAGAACTGCATACTGTGTAATAATCATATGACCTACTATACAGAATGTACTGCATACTGTGTAATAATTATATGACCTACTATACAGAATGTACTGCATACCATGTAATAATCGTATTACCTACTATTTAGAATGTACTGCATACCGTGTAATAATCCTATCACCTACTATTTAGAATGTACTGCATACCGTGTAATAATCATATCACCTACTATTTAGAATGTACTGCATACCGTGTATTAATCCTATCACCTACTATTTAGAATGTACTGCATACTGTGTAATAATCATATGACCTACTATACAGAATGTACTGCATACCATGTAATAATCCTATCACCTACTATTTAGAATGTACTGCATACTGTGTAATAATCATATCACCTACTATTTAGAATCGACTGCATACTGTGTAATAATCATACTACCTATCACCTACTATTTCGAATCTACTGCATACTGTGTAATAATCATATCACCTACTATTTAGAATGTACTGCATACTGTGTAATAATCATATCACCTACTATTTAGAATCTACTGCATACCGTGTAATAATCCTATCACCTACTATTTAGAATGTACTGCATACTGTGTAATAATCATATCACCTACTGTTTAGAATCTACTGCATACTGTGTAATAATCCTATCACCTACTATTTAGAAAGTACTGCATACTGTGTAATAATCATATCACCTACTATTTAGAATCTACTGCATACTGTGTAATAATCATATCACCTACTGTTTAGAATATACTGCATACTGTGTAATAATCATATCACCTACTATTTAGAATCTACTGCATACTGTGTAATAATCATATCACCTACTATTTAGAATGTACTGCATACCGTGTAATAATCCTATCATCTACTATTTATAATGTACTACTGAGTAAGGATGTATACTCTTACCAACATACTCCTCCATACTGAGAATGTCAACCGATGCATTTTTATTATTATTTATTTATTTATTATTGATTATTTATTCATGTTGGTACAGCCCGTCCCCTATCTGATTTAGAACGTAGGTACAGGTATTCAGACTCATGTTGGTACAGCCCGTCCCCTATTTGATTTAGATCGTAGGTACAGGTATTCAGACTCATGTTGGTACAGCCCGTCCCCTATTTGATTTAGATCGTAGGTACAGGTATTCAGACTCATGTTGGTACAGCCCATCCCCTATCTGATTTAGAACGTAGGTACAGGTATTCAGACTCATGTTGGTACAGCCCATCCCCTATCTGATTTAGATCGTAGGTACAGGTATTCAGACTCATGTTGGTACAGCCCGTCCCCTATCTGATTTAGAACGTAGGTACAGGTATTCAGACTCATGTTGGTACAGCCCGTCCCCTATCTGATTTAGAACGTAGGTACAGGTATTCAGACTCATGTTGGTACAGCCCGTCCCCTATGACATTCATACATGTTTCTACCTGCTCTCACAGTCTCATGTTAGAATAAGACGTTTATACATGTTTCTACCTGCTCTCACAGTCTCATGTTAGAATAAGACATTCATACATGTTTCTACCTGCTCTCACAGTCTCATGTTAGAATAAGACGTTTATACATGTTTCTACCTGCTCTCACAGTCTCATGTTAGAATAAGACGTTTATACATGTTTCTACCTGCTCTCACAGTCTCATGTTAGAATAAGACGTTTATACATGTTTCTACCTGCTCTCACAGTCTCACGTTAGAATAAGACGTTTATACATGTTTCTACCTGCTCTCACAGTCTCATGTTAGAATAAGACGTTTATACATGTTTCTACCTGCTCTCACAGTCTCATGTTAGAATAAGACGTTTATACATGTTTCTACCTGCTCTCACAGTCTCACGTTAGAATAAGACGTTTATACATGTTTCTACCTGCTCTCACAGTCTCACGTTAGAATAAGACGTTTATACATGTTTCTACCTGCTCTCACAGTCTCATGTTAGAATAAGACATTTATACATGTTTCTACCTGCTCTCACAGTCTCACGTTAGAATAAGACATTTATACATGTTTCTCAAACGTCAAATTTCAAAGTGTTTAAGATTAAGTTCAGGCATTCACTCTGAATGGTTAAGGTTAGGCATTAACTCTGAATGGTTAAGGTTAGGCATTAACTCTGAATGGTTAAGGTTAGACATTAACTCTGAATGGTTAAGGTTAGGCATTAACTCCAAATTGTTAAGGTTAGGCATTAACTCTGAATGGTTAAGATTAGGCATTAACTCTGAATGGTTAAGGTTAGACATTAACTCTGAATGGTTAAGGTTAGGCATTAACTCTGAATGGTTAAGGTTAGGCATTAACTCCAAATTGTTACGGTTAGGCATTAACTCTGAATGGTTAAGGTTAGACATTAACTCTGAATGGTTAAGGTTAGGCATTAACTCTGAATGGTTAAGGTTAGGCATTAACTCTGAATGGTTAAGGTAAGGCATTAACTCTGAATGGTTAAGGTAAGGCATTAACTCTGAATGGTTAAGGTTAGGCATTAACTCTGAATGGTTAAGGTTAGGCATTAACTCCAAATTGTTAAGGTTAGGCATTAACTCCAAATTGTTACGGTTAGGCATTAACTCTGAATGGTTAAGGTTAGGCATTAACTCTGAATGGTTAAGGTTAGGCATTAACTCTGAATGGTTAAGGTAAGGCATTAACTCTGAATGGTTAAGGTAAGGCATTAACTCTGAATGGTTAAGGTTAGGCATTAACTCTGAATGGTTAAGGTTAGGCATTAACTCTGAATGGTTAAGGTTAGGCATTAACTCTGAATGGTTAAGGTTAGGCATTAACTCTGAATGGTTAAGGTTAGGCATTAACTCTGAATGGTTAAGGTTAGGCATTAACTCTGAATGGTTAAGGTTAGACATTAACTCCAAATGGTTAAGGTTAGACATTAACTCCAAATGGTTTCGATAAGGGCTAATGTCTAGGAAAGGTTTAAAACAATACTATCAAAATTGGATTGAAACTTGTAACCTTTGGCACCAGATGATTACCTTTGGCAGATATTCACACGCTAGTAACACCCAAACCTACTAGAAGGTAACAGCGGTCACTGTTGCCCCCGAGTGTCTGGTTTCTACGTCATCTCCCAACGTCCTCACACATGGATGGACATCCAATTCTGACCTGTATGACAGGTGACCTGGCTGTAGTGTTTACAGCTCAGCTTGTCACGGTTCAACAGAATGCATCAGAACTTCAAGCTCCCCTCAATGTGTCTACACACACTGCAATTGGGCCTATTATCAAGATGGTTAGTCATTGGAGAAAATTGATGTCCTGCCAACACATTAATGTTGATGACAAAAGCCCAATGAGCGAAGCTGTGAAGTGGAGGAAATCATAGAGGCTTGTAGTAAAGACTGTGGGGACTCTGTTCTCCGCCTTCATTTGTTGCTCAATGGACTGGATGAGAACATCGATGCGTGTGGTTGCAAACACACAATACACACACACGGACGCAGATAAGCAGGCACGCACACAGGCAGGCAGGCACGTGCACACACACACATGCACACACAAACACACACACACACACAAAGCAAGCCAAAACACACACAGAGGCAGACAGGGAGGAGGGCCAATTGAAGTGCATTATTCTGGATGATAAACAAGTGAATGGCACTTTGTGGTGTGATCAATAAGAGCCCCGGTGAGGAGGGGGTGTCTGTCTCCCTCCCTCTCCTCTACCCCTAGACAGTGGAGAAACAGACAGAGGGGGGTGTCTGTCTCCCTCCCTCTCCTCTACCACTAGACAATGGAGAAACAGACAGAGACAGAGAGGGGGGTGTCTGTCTCCTTCCCTCTCCTCTACCACTAGACAGTGGAGAAACAGACAGAGGGGGGTGTCTGTCTCCCTCCCTCTCCTCTACCACTAGACAGTGGAGGAACAGACATTGGCGGGTGTCTGTCTCCCTCCCTCTCCTCTACCAGTAGACAGTGGAGAAACAGACAGAGGGGGGTGTCTGTCTCCCTCCCTCTCCTCTACCACTAGACAGTGGAGGAACAGACAGAGACAGAGAGGGGGGTGTCTGTCTCCCTCCCTCTCCTCTACCACTAGACAGTGGAGGAACAGACATTGGGGGGTGTTTGTCTCCCTCCCTCTCCTCTACCACTAGACAGTGGAGAAACAGACAGAGACAGAGAGGGGGGTGTCTGTCTCCCTCCCTCTCCTCTACCACTAGACAGTGGAGAAACAGACAGAGACAGAGAGGGGGGTGTCTGTCTCCCTCCCTCTCCTCTACCACTAGACAGTGGAGAAACAGACAGAGAGAGGGGGGGGGGTGTCTGTCTCCCTCCCTCTCCTCTACCACTAGACAGTGGAGAAACAGACAGAGAGGGGGGTGTCTGTGTCCCTCCCTCTCCTCTACCACTAGACAGTGGAGAAACAGACAGAGAGAGAGAGGGGGGTGTCTGTCTCCCTCCCTCTCCTCTACCACTAGACAGTGGAGAAACAGACAGAGAGAGAGAGGGGGGTGTCTGTCTCCCTCCCTCTCCTCTACCACTAGACAGTGGAGAAACAGACAGAGAGAGAGAGAGGGGGTGTCTGTCTCCCTCCTCTCCTCTACCACTAGACAGTGGAGAAACAGACAGAGAGAGAGAGGGGGGGTTGTCTGTCTCCCTCCCTCTCCTCTACCACTAGACAATGGAGAAACAGACAGAGACAGAGAGGGGGGTGTCTGTCTCCCTCCCTCTCCTCTACCACTAGACAGTGGAGAAACAGACAGAGAGGGGGGTGTCTGTCTCCCTCCCTCTCCTCTACCACTAGACAGTGGAGAAACAGACAGAGAGGGGGGTGTCTGTCTCCCTCCCTCTCCTCTACCACTAGACAGTGGAGAAACAGACAGAGAGAGAGAGGGGGGGGTGTCTGTCTCCCTCCCTCTCCTCTACCACTAGACAGTGGAGAAACAGAAAGAGAGAGAGAGGGGGGTGTCTGTCTCCCTCCCTCTCCTCTACCACTAGACAATGGAGAAACAGACAGAGACAGAGAGGGGGGTGTCTGTCTCCCTCCCTCTCCTCTACCACTAGACAGTGGGGAAACAGACAGAGACAGAGAGGGGGTGTCTGTCTCCCTCCCTCTCCTCTACCACTAGACAGTGGAGAAACAGACAGAGAGAGAGAGGGGGGTGTCTGTCTCCCTCCCTCTCCTCTACCACTAGACAGTGGAGAAACAGACCGAGAAAGAGAGGGGGGTGTCTGTCTCCCTCCCTCTCCTCTACCACTAGACAATGGAGAAACAGACCGAGAAAGAGGGGGGGTGTCTGTCTCCCTCCCTCTCCTCTACCACTAGACAGTGGAGAAACAGACCGAGAAAGAGGGGGGGGTGTCTGTCTCCCTCCCTCTCCTCTACCACTAGACAATGGAGAAACAGACAGAGACAGAGAGGGGGGTGTCTGTCTCCCTCCCTCTCCTCTACCACTAGACAGTGGAGAAACAGACCGAGAAAGAGGGGGGGGTGTCTGTCTCCCTCCCTCTCCTCTACCACTAGACAATGGAGAAACAGACAGAGACAGAGAGGGGGGTGTCTGTCTCCCTCCCTCTCCTCTACCACTAGACAGTGGAGAAACAGACCGAGAAAGAGAAACAGACAGAATCATTGCTCACTTAGAAACACTAATACCCTGACTACACCGCGAGTGTTGCCAAATAAATGTTATTCAATTATAATGTGTGGGGGACAAAATAAATGTATGCACGATGGCACACGCTCAGCCGGTTTGGGTTCCGTGTTATACAGAAACCTGAAAATATACGGGGGTTTATATCAGCTAGACTCAGCTTTGACAGAGCACAAAAGCTGAGTCAGGTAAATTGTGTTGGAAAGCACGGTGTCATGGTGGCGGTGGAGGTGTTCGCTAGACGAATGTGAGGATAAATGCATAGTGTAGACGGCTGGTGGAGTTAGAGAGCGAGAGAGAGAGAGAGAGAGAGAGAGAGAGAGAGAGAGAGAGAGAGAGAGAGAGAGAGAGAGAGAGACAGAGACAGAGACAGAGACAGAGACAGAGACAGAGACAGAGACAGAGACAGAGACAGAGACAGAGACAGAGACAGAGACAGAGAGAGAGAGAGAGAGAGAGAGAGAGAGAGAGAGAGAGAGAGAGAGAGAGAGAGAGAGAGAGAGAGAGAGAGAGAGAGAGAGAGAGAGAGAAGAGAGAGAGAGAGAGAGAGAGAGAGAGAGAGAGAGAGAGAGAGAGAGAGAGAGAGAGAGAGAGAGAGAGAGAGAGACAGAGAGAAAGAGAGAGAAAGAGAGAGAGAGAGCTCTAAACATAATATAAATATCACACTGCTCCACGCTCCATTCCTTACCTACTTACAATGGAGTCCTGCCAATAGAATTACAATGGGCAATGACAGCGCTCCGGCATTGGGGGAGTGGGAGGTGATGGGGTGGAAGTGTATTTAAAATAGATCACTTCTGGGGCCCAGACCCGGGGGCCGATCATTAGAGATGCTGATTACAATAAAGCCTTGAAGAACGGACAGGCTCCATAATATTTATCCTCTCTGTCTGCTTTAGGACGCATTAGGAATCTACAGTGAATATAGCACATTAATACTGTCCTACAGTCCTAGGTTGCAACCCAAATGGTACTCTTTTTACTAAGTAGTGCACTACATTTCAACAGACCCTATGAGGCAGTCCTACCTACCCTGGTTAGAAGTAGTGCACTACATTTCAACAGAGCCCTATGAGGCAGTCCTACCTACCCTGGTTAGAAGTAGTGCACTACATTTCAACAGAGCCCTAGGAGGCAGTCCTACCAACCCTGGTTAGAAGTAGGGCACTACATTTCAACAGAGCCCTATGAGGCAGTCCTACCTACCCTGGTTAGAAGTAGTGCACTACATTTCAACAGGGCCCTATGAGGCAGTCCTACCTACCCTGGTTAGAAGTAGTGCACTACATTTCAACAGAGCCCTATGAGCCAGTCCTACCTACCCTGGTTAGAAGTAGTGCACTACATTTCAACAGAGCCCTAGGAGGCAGTCCTACCTACCCTGATTAGAAGTAGTGCACTACATAGGGAATAGTGACAACGCAATGAAGGGCACATTGTGGAGCGCAGCAGTGTACAATGAAATGAGGACCTAAATATTGTCACTGTGTAGTTGGTTGGGGCCATAAACACTATGACCACATTGAACTGATGTCGTCGCTGTCATGTTGTGAGTGATGGAAGTGTTGCCTAGGTAGTTGTTTAGGTGTCATTGTATATCATGTCGAAGGTAATGGTAGTTGTTTAGGTGTCATTGTATATCATGTTGAAGGTAATGGTAGTTGTTTAGGTGTCATTGTATATCATGTTGAAGGTAATGGTAGTTGTTTAGGTGTCATTGTATATAATGTTGAAGGTAATGGTAGTTGTTTAGGTGTCATTGTATATCATGTTGAAGGTAATGGTAGTTGTTTAGGTGTCATTGTATATCATGTTGAAGGTAATGGTAGTTGTTTAGGTGTCATTGTATATCATGTCGAAGGTAATGGTAGTTGTTTAGGTGTCATTGTATATAATGTCGAAGGTAATGGTAGTTGTTTAGGTGTCATTGTATATAATGTTGAAGGTAATGGTAGTTGTTTAGGTGTCATTGTAAATAATGTCGAAGGTAATGGTAGTTGTTTAGGTGTCATTGTATATCATGTCGAAGGTAATGGTAGTTGTTTAGGTGTCATTGTATATCATGTTGAAGGTATTGGTAGTTGTTTAGGTGTCATCGTATATCATGTTGAAGGTAATGGTAGTTGTTTAGGTGTCATTGTATATCATGTCGAAGGTAATGGTAGTTGTTCAGGTGTCATTGTATATCATGTCGAAGGTAATGGTAGTTGTTTAGGTGTCATTGTAAATAATGTCAAAGGTAATGGTAGTTGTTTAGGTGTCATTGTATATCATGTCGAAGGTAATGGTAGTTGTTTAGGTGTCATTGTATATCATGTCGAAGGTAATGGTAGTTGTTTAGGTGTCATTGTATATCATGTTGAAGGTAATGGTAGTTGTTTAGGTGTCATTGTATATCATGTCGAAGGTAATGGTAGTTGTTTAGGTGTCATTGTATATCATGTCGAAGGTAATGGTAGTTGTTTAGGTGTCATTGTATATCATGTTGAAGGTAATGGTAGTTGTTTAGGTGTCATTGTATATCATGTTGAAGGTAATGGTAGTTGTTTAGGTGTCATCGTATATCATGTTGAAGGTAATGGTAGTTGTTTAGGTGTCATTGTATATCATGTTGAAGGTAATGGTAGTTGTTTAGGTGTCATTGTATATCATGTTGAAGGTAATGGTAGTTGTTTAGGTGTCATTGTATATCATGTTGAAGGTAATGGTAGTTGTTTAGGTGTCATTGTATATCATGTCGAAGGTAATGGTAGTTGTTTAGGTGTCATTGTATATCATGTTGAAGGTAATGGTAGTTGTTTAGGTGTCATTGTATATAATGTCGAAGGTAATGGTAGTTGTTTAGGTGTCATTGTATATAATGTTGAAGGTAATGGTAGTTGTTTAGGTGTCATTGTATATCATTCGAAGGTAATGGTAGTTGTTTAGGTGTCATTGTATATCATGTCGAAGGTAATGGTAGTTGTTTAGGTGTCATTGTATATCATGTTGAAGGTAATGGTAGTTGTTTAGGTGTCATTGTATATCATGTTGAAGGTAATGGTAGTTGTTTAGGTGTCATTGTATATCATGTCGAAGGTAATGGTAGTTGTTTAGGTGTCATTGTATATCATGTCGAAGGTAATGGTAGTTGTTTAGGTGTCATCGTATATCATGTTGAAGGTAATGGTAGTTGTTTAGGTGTCATTGTATATCATGTTGAAGGTAATGGTAGTTGTTTAGGTGTCATTGTATATCATGTTGAAGGTAATGGTAGTTGTTTAGGTGTCATTGTATATCATGTTGAAGGTAATGGTAGTTGTTTAGGTGTCATTGTATATCATGTTGAAGGTAATGGTAGTTGTTTAGGTGTCATTGTATATCATGTCGAAGGTAATGGTAGTTGTTTAGGTGTCATAACTTGTGATGCTGAGATGTGTCATTGTAAATAATGTTGAAGGTAATGGTAGTTGTTTAGGTGTCACTAGTTGTGATGCTGAGATGTGTCATTGTAAATAATGTTGAAGGTAATGGTAGTTGTTTAGGTGTCATAACTTGTGATGCTGAGATGTGTCCTTGTAAATAATGTTGAAGGTAATGGTAGTTGTTTAGGTGTCACTACTTGTGATGCTGAGATGTGTCATTGTAAATAATGTTGAAGGTAATGGTAGTTGTTTAGGTGTCATAACTTGTGATGCTGAGATGTGTCATTGTAAATAATGTTGAAGGTAATGGTAGTTGTTTAGGTGTCACTACTTGTGATGCTGAGATGTGTCATTGTAAATAATGGTGAAGGTAATGGTAGTTGTTTAGGTGTCACTAGTTGTGATGCTGAGATGTGTCATTGTAAATAATGTTGAAGGTAATGGTAGTTGTTTAGGTGTCACTAGTTGTGATGCTGAGATGTGTCATTGTAAATAATGTTGAAGGTAATGGTAGTTGTTTAGGTGTCACTAGTTGTTTGAGATGTGTCATTGTATATCATGTTGAAGGTAATGGTAGTTGTTTAGGTGTCATTGTATATAATGTTGAAAGTAATGGTAGTTGTTTAGGTGTCATTGTATATCATGTTGAAGGTAATGGTAGTTGTTTAGGTGTCATTGTATATCATGTTGAAGGTAATGGTAGTTGTTTAGGTGTCATTGTATATCATGTCGAAGGTAATGGTAGTTGTTTAGGTGTCATTGTATATCATGTCGAAGGTAATGGTAGTTGTTTAGGTGTCATTGTATATCATGTCGAAGGTAATGGTAGTTGTTTAGGTGTCATTGTATATAATGTGAAGGTAATGGTAGTTGTTTAGGTGTCATTGTATATAATGTTGAAGGTAATGGTAGTTGTTTAGGTGTCATTGTATATCATGTTGAAGGTAATGGTAGTTGTTTAGGTGTCATTGTATATCATGTTGAAGGTAATGGTAGTTGTTTAGGTGTCATTGTATATCATGTTGAAGGTAATGGTAGTTGTTTAGGTGTCATTGTATATCATGTTGAAGGTAATGGTAGTTGTTTAGGTGTCATCGTATATCATGTTGAAGGTAATGGTAGTTGTTTAGGTGTCATTGTATATCATGTGATGAAGGTAATGGTAGTTGTTTAGGTGTCATTGTATATCATGTCGAAGGTAATGGTAGTTGTTTAGGTGTCATTGTATATCATGTCGAAGGTAATGGTAGTTGTTTAGGTGTCATCGTATATCATGTTGAAGGTAATGGTAGTTGTTTAGGTGTCATTGTATATCATGTTGAAGGTAATGGTAGTTGTTTAGGTGTCATAACTTGTGATGCTGAGATGTGTCATTGTAAATAATGTTGAAGGTAATGGTAGTTGTTTAGGTGTCACTAGTTGTGATGCTGAGATGTGTCATTGTAAATAATGTTGAAGGTAATGGTAGTTGTTTAGGTGTCACTACTTGTGATGCTGAGATGTGTCCTTGTAAATAATGTTGAAGGTAATGGTAGTTGTTTAGGTGTCACTACTTGTGATGCTGAGATGTGTCATTGTAAATAATGTTGAAGGTAATGGTAGTTGTTTAGGTGTCATAACTTGTGATGCTGAGATGTGTCATTGTAAATAATGTTGAAGGTAATGGTAGTTGTTTAGGTGTCACTACTTGTGATGCTGAGATGTGTCATTGTAAATAATGGTGAAGGTAATGGTAGTTGTTTAGGTGTCACTAGTTGTGATGCTGAGATGTGTCATTGTAAATAATGTTGAAGGTAATGGTAGTAGTTTAGGTGTCACTAGTTGTGATGCTGAGATGTGTCATTGTAAATAATGTTGAAGGTAATGGTAGTTGTTTAGGTGTCACTAGTTGTGATGCTGAGATGTGTCATTGTATATCATGTCGAAGGTAATGGTAGTTGTTTAGGTGTCATTGTATATAATGTTGAAAGTAATGGTAGTTGTTTAGGTGTCATTGTATATCATGTTGAAGGTAATGGTAGTTGTTTAGGTGTCATTGTATATCATGTCGAAGGTAATGGTAGTTGTTTAGGTGTCATTGTATATCATGTTGAAGGTAATGGTAGTTGTTTAGGTGTCACTACTTGTGATGCTGAGATGTGTCATTGTATATCATGTCGAAGGTAATGGTAGTTGTTTAGGTGTCATTGTATATCATGTCGAAGGTAATGGTAGTTGTTTAGGTGTCACTACTTGTGATGCTGAGATGTGTCATTGTAAATAATGTTGAAGGTAATGGCATAGATGCATAAATAGCCCCATCAATCCTCTACTCCCTCTGTTTCTTCTCCTCATCCTTGTCCCTTCCATATCCTCTCTTGACTCTCTCTTCCTCCTTCCTCCTCCTCCTCCTCCTCCTCCTCCTCCTCCTCCTCCTCCTCCTCCTCCTCCTCCTCCTCCTCCTCCTCCTCCTCCTCTCTATCATCCTCCTCACCCTCCTCCTCCTCTTCTGGTTGTTCTTCCTCCTTCCCCTCTCCTCCTCCTCCTCCTCCACATCTTCCTCCTCTCTATCATCCTCCTCACCCTCCTCCTCCTCTTCTGGTTGTTCTTCCTCCTTCCCCTCTCCTCCTCCTCCTCCTCCTCCACATCTTCCTCCTCTCTATCATCCTCCTCACCCTCCTCCTCCTCTTCTGGTTGTTCTTCCTCCTTCCCCTCTCCTCCTCCTCCTCCTCCTCCTCCACATCTTCTTCCTCTCTATCATCCTCCTCACCCTCCTCCTCCTCTTCTGGTTGTTCTTCCTCCTCCTTCCTTCTCATTCTACTGCATACAGGGAACAATAGTGACTCACTTAACTTTTTAAGTACCCGGGAACTTGTGAATATGCCAAGTAATAAAGAATTCTAATTGTAATTTTGCAAGGTTATCTGTCTAGAAGATACTCTTGGCCACCTCTTGGCTGGGACTGTCACCATCAGTGTTCTAGTGAGTCTGAGTGTCTGGCAGGCTGACTCTGTGGCTCACAGTGATGAACTGCGTTACACTGTGTTCTCCCCACACACTGTAGCAAGACACACACACACACACACACACACACACACACACACACACACACACACACACACACACACACACACACACACACACACACACACACACACACACACACACACACACACACACACACACACACACACACACACACACACACACACACACACACACACACACAGAGGTCGCAGTTGCAAATGAGAACTTGTTCTCAACTAGCCTACCTGGTTAAATAAAGGTATAATAAATAAAAAATAAACACACACACACACTCACACGCAAACACCATGCTGAGGCCCTACCGCCACATACACACACCTTCCCTCTCACACACACACACACGCACCTACCTTCCCTCTCACACACACACACACACACACACACACACACACACACACACACACACACACACACACACACACACACACACACACACACACACACACACACACACACACACACACACACACACACACACACACACACACACACACACACACACACACACACACACACCTTCCCTCTCACACACACACACACCTTCCCTCTCACACACACACACACCTTCCCTCTCACACACACACACACCTTCCCTCTCACACACACACACACCTTCCCTCTCTCTCACACACACACACACACACACACACACACACACACACACACACACACACACACACACACACACACACACACACACACACACACACACACACACACACACACACACACACACACACACACACACACACACACACACACACACACACACACACACACACACACACTCAAATGTCCCTCAACGAACCAGGTAAACAAGCCTGTTTCTGTTCAGACAGTATTTAACAATGAACCAGGTAAACAAGCCTGTTTCTGTTCAGACAGTATTTAACAACGAACCAGGTAAACAAGCCTGTTTCTGTTCAGACAGTATTTAACAACGAACCAGGTAAACAAGCCTGTTTCTGTTCAGACCGTATTTAACAACGAACCAGGTAAACAAGCCTGTTTCTGTTCAGACAGTATTTAACAACGAACCAGGTAAACAAGCCTGTTTCTGTTCAGACAGTATTTAACAACGAACCAGGTAAACAAGCCTGCTTCTGTTCAGACCGTATTTAATAAGGAACCAGGTAAACAAGCCTGTTTCTGTTCAGACAGTATTTAACAACGAACCAGGTAAACAAGTCTGTTTCTGTTCAGACAGTATTTAACAACGAACCAGGTAAACAAGCCTGTTTCTGTTCAGACTGTATGTGAGACGTTAACTAAAGAAGTTAAAAGGGGCAACAAGAACACAGTACTTGATCGCAGTTTGAATCCTGGTGAATCAGTATTTGTCAATTTTCTATTCATATTCTGAATATGAATCTCTGAAGGCAGAAAGGCTGGTATGTACGTTTAATTAACCAGCAGTGTGCAAGTTTTTCATTTATTTAAAGGGTAGGGTTCTTAAACAGTAGGAATCTTAAAGGGTATGGTTCTTAAAAGGGTATGTATCATAAACGTAACCACATGTAACATGTGGATTGGCATTAGAATCATCATCAAAAGTCCCAATGGAAAGTTACACCGCACTTATTTTTCGAGTTATTACATAAAACGGATCAGAATTCCAAAGAATGCCGAAGTCATGTCGGAAAGCTTTTTTTTCTGCGGTGTGATGTAATATGGAGGACCTGGAAAGCCAGCCTATTCCCTGTAATGTAAATTCCAACATAAATAACTTAAAATGTGTAAACCAAATCGGTTTCAATTTCATTTTCAGCCAACTTACAAACAAATATGAATGTATTGTTTACAAATCAACTTGCAAGGTTGCTAGCCAACTAGCCTGCTAATGTTAGCCCTACTAGCCTGCTAAAGTTAGTACCCTACCAGCCTGCTAACATTACATTAGCATTGAATGAGTCAGCCAGTTGCTACCAACACCTAGCTTACACTACATTAAAGTAAAGCAACGTTTTGGAAATACATAACGCCATCTAACCAGTTATCAAAGAACATTAGCTATATGCAGTTAGCCCAGCCAGCCTAGCCAACCACCTTGGTTATGGTTCGCAAGCTAGAGCCCGACTACTGGACACCAGCTAGAACGCAACTAACACAACACAGCTAAAACATAATCACAGATTAAAAGACGGGGCTGGGGCCCATCTGATGGTAAAACTTTTTTTTATTTAACCAGGTAGGCTAGTTGAGAACAAGATCTTCTTCACAGAGAACATGACGAAAAGTTGACAAAACTAAAATAAGAACAGACAAGGTATTACACAATTACAGCAAGCAGGTTGTGACATCGGTGACTAAAAACTCATGCTTCCTATCCTTTAAGGTATTCCAAATAATACCTGAGAAAGTGCTGTGGCCATGACAGAGAGAAAGAACAAGCAGAGCTATCTGGCATACCATAGAAAGATGATGTTGACAGAGTAAAGAAGAGAGTGTGTGTGTGTGTGTGTGTGTGTGTGTGTGTGTGTGTGTGTGTGTGTGTGTGTGTGTGTGTGTGTGTGTGTGTGTGTGTGTGTGTGTGTGTGTGTGTGTGTGTGTGTGTGTGTGTGTGTGTGTGTGTGTGTGTGTGTGTGTGTGTGTGTGTGTGTGTGTGTGTGTCAGAGTCAGAGAGACTGAGAGACTGAGAGACTGAGAGACTGAGAGAGATACAGAGATACAGAGACTGAGAGAGATACAGAGATACAGAGACTGAGAGAGATACAGAGATACAGAGACTGAGAGAGATACAGAGATACAGAGAGATACAGAGATATATATATATATATAGAGAGAGAGAGACATTGTATATATATAATATGACATTTGTAATGTCTTTACTGTTTTTAAACTTCTGTATGTGTAATGTTTACTGTTAATTTTTGTTGTTTTTCACTTTATATATTCACTTTGTATGTTGTCTACCTCACTTGCTTTGGCAATGTTAACACATGTTTCCCATGCCAATAAAGCCCTTGAATTGAATTGAATTGAATTGAGAGAGAGAGAGAGACAGAGAGAGAGAGAGAGACAGGGAGAGAGAGAGAGAGAAGGAGAGAGAGAGAGAGAGAGAGAGAGAGAGAGAGAGAGAGAGAGAGAGAGAGAGAGAGAGAGAGAGAGAGAGAGAGAGAGCAGAGTGTGCGTTAAAGCTGAGAGTTCATCAAAATTACAGTGTGGGTTTAAGTAGAGTTTGGGTAGAAAATGTGTGTGCAACAGCCCTTGAGTGTATACACTGGCTAACAAGCTTTTGCTCAAAAGGCGGCAACATGTACCCTACAATGTTTTGCTCAGTGTTTATATGTGTACAAGCCTGCATGTTGCTCTCCTCTGTTGTGGCCTGCGTGGTACGCTGCATTGAAAAAGGTTAAAGGTTCTCAGGGGTGGACAGAAGAATGCTAAATGATAGCAGAACGCTTCCCAGGCCTGCTAGACGATAGCAGAATACCTCCCCAGGCCTGCTAGACGATAGCAGAATACCTCCCCAGGCCTGCTAGACGATATCAGAACGCTTCCCAGGCCTGCTAGACGATAGCAGAATACCTCCCCAGGCCTGCTAGACGATAGCAGAATACCTCCCCAGGCCTGCTAGACGATAGCAGAATACCTCCCCAGGCCTGCTAGACGATATCAGAAGCCCTGCTAAATGATAACAGAATTCCCAGGCCTGCTAAATGATAAGCAGAATACCTCCCCAGGCCTGCTAGACGATAGCAGAATACCTCCCCAGGCCTGCTAAAGACGAGCAGAATACCTCCCCAGGCCTGCTAAATGATAGCAGAATACCTCCCCAGGCCTGCTAAATGATAACAGAATACCTCCCAGGCCTGCTAAAGACGATAGCAGAATACCTCCCCAGGCCTGCTAAATGATAGCAGAATAACCTCCCAGGCCTGCTAAATGATAACAGAATACCTCCCCAGCCCTGCTAAATGATAACAGAATACCTCCCCAGCCTTGCTAAATGATAACAGAATACCTCCCCAGCCCTGCTAAATGATAACAGAATACCTCCCCAGGCCTGCTAAATGATAAGAGAATACCTCCCCAGGCCTGCTAAATGATAACAGAATACCTCCCCAGCCCTGCTAAATGATAACAGAATACCTC
>NW_025746169.1:35000-87500 GCF_021184085.1 Oncorhynchus gorbuscha
AGGTAGGCTGTATGCTGATTGGTCAGGTAGGCTGTAAGCTGATTGGTCAAGTAGGCTGTATCCTGATTGGTCAGGTAGGCTGTATGCTGATTGGTCAAGTAGGCTGTATGCTGATTGGTCAGGTAGGCTGTATGCTGATTGGTCAGGTAGGCTGTATGCTGATTGGTCAGGTAGGCTGTATGCTGATTGGTCAGGTAGGCTGTATGCTGATTGGTCAGGTAGGCTGTATGCTGATTGGTCACGTAGGCTGTATGCTGATTGGTCAGGTAGGCTGTATGCTGATTGGTCACGTAGGCTGTATGCTGATTGGTCAAGTAGGCTGTATGCTGATTGGTCAGGTAGGCTGTATGCTGATTGGTCACGTAGGCTGTATGCTGATTGGTCAAGTAGGCTGTATGCTGATTGGTCAGGTAGGCTGTATGCTGATTGGTCAAGTAGGCTGTATTCTGATTGGTCAGGTAGGCTGTATGCTGATTGGTCAGGTAGGCTGTATGCTGATTGGTCAGGTAGGCTGTATGCTGATTGGTCAGGTAGGCTGTATGCTGATTGGTCAGGTAGGCTGTACTCTGATTGGTCAGGTATGTTGTATACTGATTGGTCAGGTAAGCTGTATACTGATTGTTCAGGTAGGTTGTATACTGATTGGTCAGGTAGGTTGTATACTGATTGGTCAGGTAAGCTGTATACTGATTGTTCAGGTAGGTTGTATGCTGATTGGTCAGGTAGGCTGTATGCTGATTGGTCAGGTAGGCTATACTCTGATTGGTCAGGTATGTTGTATACTGATTGGTCAGGTAAGCTGTATACTGATTGTTCAGGTAGGTTGTATACTGATTGGTCAGGTAGGTTGTATACTGATTGGTCAGGTAGGCTGTATGCTGATTGGTCAGGTAGGTTGTATGCTGGATGTGTCTACAACACCAGTTAACAACTTGAAAATAACATAATTTTGACCTCCCATTGCACATGAATCTGTAACTGTGTGTGTGTCTGTGTGTCTCTATGTGTCTGTGTGTGTGTGTGTGTGTCTGTGTGTCTGTGTGTGTGTGTCTGTGTGTGTGTGTGTGTGTCTGTGTGTCTGTGTGTGTCTGTGTGTGTCTGTGTGTGTGTGTGTGTCTGTGTGTCTGTGTGTGTGTGTATGTGTGTGTGTGTGTGTCTGTGTGTGTGTGTGTGTGTGTGTGTCTGTGTCTGTGTCTGTGTGTGTGTGTGTGTGTGTGTGTGTGTGTGTGTGTGTGTGTGTGTGTGTGTGTGTGTGTGTGTGTGTGTGTGTGTGTGTGTGTGTGTGTGTGTGTGTGTGTGTGTGTGTGTGTGTGTTTGTCTGAGTGTGTGTCTGTGTGTCTGTGTCTGTGTGTCTGTGTGTGTGTGTCTGTGTGTCTGTGTGTGTGTGTGTGTGTGTCTGTCTGTGTGGGTTTGTCTGAGTGTGTGTCTGAGTGTGTGTCTGTGTGTGTGTGTGTATGTGTGTGTGTGTGTGTCTGTCTGTGTGTGTTTGTCTGAGTGTGTGTCTGAGTGTGTGTCTGTGTGTGTGTGTATGTGTGTATGTGTGTGTGTATCATTCTCTGTGTCACCACCATGCCTGTCACCCGTAACATCTCTAACAAATCCAACATGGAAAATAATGACAGTCTTCCTCAGGTTTCATTTCCTTCTTCATTGTTCACGATGTCTTCATCTACCCTGTCGTCCCTCTCACCTGTTGTGCGTGGAGCCAGCTGGGCTGTCTGTGAGCCCATCATTATGTCTGCTAAGGGCAAGCATCTCAGTCCTCCCCGGCTCTAAGTGCTACTAATTGATCCACTGTTATCATCTCATCATCACTCTCTAGTGGGAAGAGAAGAAGAGGTTTGACTCCAGTATTTAGTATTCAGTGGTACTCAGAAATAATACTATCACAGGTCTCTTCTACACTACAGGGAAACACTCCAACAGTTTGTTCAACTCAACAACATGAAGCCCCACCATTCCCACCACATCCAGGGAAACAACTCAACAACATGAAGCCCCACCCTTCCCACCACATCCAGGGAAACATAATCACGTGTTAATGAAGCCCCACCATTCCCACCACATCCAGGGAAACATAATCACGTGTTAATGAAGCCCCACCATTCCCTCCACATCCAGGGAAACATAATCACGTGTTAATGAAGCCCCACCATTCCCACCACATCCAGGGAAACATAATCACGTGTTAATGAAGCCCCACCATTCCCACCACATCCAGGGAAACATAATCACGTGTTAATGAAGCCCCACCATTCCCACCACATCCAGGGAAACATAATCACGTGTTAATGAAGCCTTAACGAACCCCGAGGCTCTTCTGGTGCCGTCGACAAAATCTGAAACCGCAGCGTCTTGAATTTCCTATATTTCCCATAGCTTTACATTCATCTTCATGCACACATACACCTGCACTCCAGCTGGCATATTCTCTTGAAATGGACTTTGGAGAAGAGGTGACCGATTCAATCCCACCTCTGAATCCTTGGCTGTGCCAGTGGAAATCCCTGCCTCACGCATCCATTAGGCCGGTTGATCCTACAGTATAATTAGACAGATCCTGGGCTTATCAATGTACCCCTCCCCTCTCTGAGATGAAGAGATGCTCTATCATTCTGTGGTGTCAGCAGACACACACACATCCCTGGATATCACACACATCCCTGGGTGTCACACACACCCCTGGTTATCACACACATCCCTGGGTGTCACACACACCCCTGGTTATCACACACACACACACACACACACACACACACACACACACACACACACACACACACACACACACACACACACACACACACACACACACACACACACACACACACACACACACACACACACACACACACACACACACACACACACACACACACACCTGGGTATCACACACACACACACACCCCTGGGTATCACACACACACACACACCCCTGGATATCACACACACATCCCTGGGTATCACAAACACACACACATGAGGATGGAACACATTCAGGGGTATTTTCTGTACTGTTAGCTGTACAGCCACCAAGCATAGCAGGGCATGTTGTTTGGTTACTGCATTATCTGTAATTTAATTCCCCCATAAGGTTCCTGGTGAGATTCAGAGTTGATCATCTGCTTTAGAACAACAGCAGCTGGTTGCTTCAGTTTAGTGTGTTTGGACTGGGGGGAGGAGAGGGCTCTTCAGAGGCTAGGACCATGTGTTGCCTTGTTTGTGAACGGTTGCACTTGATTTAGCTCACCAAGCACATGGGATAGCCAGGGTTTGCACCCTATAGGACCATTGGTGTAGTTCTGAAGGGGACCACTCTGTCTATTCAGCACGGTGGGCAAGCTCAATCAAGTGCACCCATTCAAATTCACATAATATGTCAAGTAACGTTTTGGTGATATGTGGTTTGTCACGTTTTGACCTTAGTTCCTTTGTTTTGTCTTTGTTCATATGGTCAGGGTGTGAGTTGGGGTGGGCAGTCTAGGTTTGTTTTTCTATGTTTGGTTTCTGTGTTCGGCCTAGTATGGTGCTCAATCAGAGGCAGGTGTCGTTAGTTGTATCTGATTGAGAATCATACTTAGCCTGGGTTTCACTTTTGGTTTGTGGGTGTTTGTTTCCGTGTGAGTGTTTAAGCCACACGGTACTGTTTCGGTTTTGTAAATTCACATCATCGTTTATTGTTTTGATTCAGTATTGAGTGCTTTCTTTTATTAAAATCATCATGAACACTAACTGTGATGCTATATACAGTTATAGTGGTTGAGAGAGAGAGGTAAAGAGAGAGAGAGAGAGTGAGAGGAAAAAAGAGAGAGGGAAAGAGGGAGAGAAAGAGAGAGAGAGAGAGAGAGAGAGAGAGAGAGAGAGAGAGAGAGAGAGAGAGAGAGAGAGAGAGAGAGAGAGAGAGAGAGAGAGAGAGAGAGAGAGAGAGAGAGAGAGAGAGAGAGAGAGAGAGAGAGAGAGAGAGAATGCAAAATTGCATATACCAACTCAGCAACCCAAGGTGGCCACAGCTGGGTGGCTAGCTGGCTGGGTGGCTGGGTGTATTGTATGTGTGTGGATATTAATGTGCGTGTGTGTATGTGTACTCATTTGGATTCGAGGACTGTGCGGGGGATAGAGATCAGATGAAGAATAAGGGTTAGAGAAGAAGTGAGGGAGCAACAGAGGGAGAGAGGGAGAGCAGGACGGAGGGATGGGTGGAGGAGAGGAAGGACTTAAGGCAGTGCTAATGAGGCCGAAGGAGATGTGTTTGCTCAGCAGAGAGAGAGAGAGAGAAGAGAGAGAGAAGGTGGAGAATGACACCGAGGGGCCTGTAAACCCAAGCAGATTGGATATCCACCACTGAGTTAGTGAGGAGCCAACCCTCTGAGGGGCCAACAGCACTATGCAAATCCTCCACACACACACACACGCACGCACGCACACACACACGTACACACACACGTACACCCTCCACGAACGAATCAGAGATCACTGGCAAAAAGTCAGGAGCATATACAGTACTTTACTTTTGACTGACTAATCAAAGAAGAGGAGGAGGTAGAGGGAGGTGGAGGGAGGAGGGAGGAGGGAGGAGAGAGGAGGTGGATGGGGGAGGGAGGTGGAGGGAGAAGAGAGGAGGGAGGAGAGAGGAGGGAGGAGGGAGGAGGTGGATGGGGGAGGGAGGTGGAGGGAGGAGGGAGGAGGGAGGAGAGAGGAGGGAGGAGGTGGATGGGGGAGGGAGGTGGAGGGAGAAGAGAGGAGGGAAGAGGTGATGAGGAAGGAGGGAGGAAGAGAAAGAGGGAGGTGGAGGGAGGAGTGATGAGGAAGGAGGGAGGAAGAGGAGGGAGGAGGGAGGGAGGAGTGATGAGGAAGGAGGGAGGAGGTGGAGGGAGGAGATGGTGGGAGGAAGCGGAGGGAGGAGGGAGGAGGGAGGGGCTGGAGGGAGGAGGTGGCAGGAGGAGAGTTAAGGAAGGAGGGAGGAGGTGGAGGGAGGAGAGATGAGAAAGGAGGGAAGAGGTAGAGGAGGGAGGAGGTAGATGGATGGAGGAGGGATGATGTGCATGTGCTGATAATGAAAGTAAATCAAGTGGTGGACAGGAGATGCAGCAGATGGAAACTATGCCGCTACAGAGGAACTTAGCATGGAGGATATGCTGCTACACTAACTAGAGGAAGTTAACATGGAGGATATGCTACTACACTAACTAGAGGAAGTTTGCATGGAGGATATGCTACTACACTAACTAGAGAAAGTTAGCATGGAGGATATGCTGCTACACTAACTAGAGGAAGTTAGCATGGAGGATATGCTACTACACTAACTAGAGGAAGTTAGCATGGAGAATATGCTGCTACACTAACTAGAGGAAGTTAACATGGAGGATATGCTACTACACTAACTAGAGGAAGTTTGCATGGAGGATATGCTACTACACTAACTAGAGGAAGTTAGCATGGAGGATATGCTACTACACTAACTAGAGGAAGTTTGCATGGAGGATATGCTACTACACTAACTAGAGGAAGTTAGCATGGAGGATATGCTACTACACTAACTAGAGGAAGTTAGCATGGAGGATATGCTACTACACTAACTAGAGGAAGTTTGCATGGAGGATATGCTACTACACTAACTAGAGGAAGTTAGCATGGAGGATATGCTACTACACTAACTAGAGGAAGTTAGCATGGAGGATATGCTACTACACTAACTAGAGGAAGTTTGCATGGAGGATATGCTACTACACTAACTAGAGGAAGTTAGCATGGAGGATATGCTACTACACTAACTAGAGGAAGTTTGCATGGAGGATATGCTACTACACTAACTAGAGGAAGTTAGCATGGAGGATATGCTACTACACTAACTAGAGGAAGTTTGCATGGAGGATATGCTACTACACTAACTAGAGGAAGTTTGCATGGAGGATATGCTACTACACTAACTAGAGGAAGTTAGCATGGAGGATATACTACTACACTAACTAGAGGAAGTTTGCTATGCTACTACACTAACTAGAGGAAGTTAGCATGGAGGATATGCTACTACACTAACTAGAGGAAGTTAGCATGGAGGATATGCTACTACACTAACTAGAGGAAGTTTGCATGGAGGATATGCTACTACACTAACTAGAGGAAGTTAGCATGGAGGATATGCTACTACACTAACTAGAGGAAGTTTGCATGGAGGATATGCTACTACACTAACTAGAGGAAGTTAGCATGGAGGATATGCTACTACACTAACTAGAGGAAGTTTGCATGGAGGATATGCTACTACACTAACTAGAGGAAGTTTGCATGGAGGATATGCTACTACACTAACTAGAGGAAGTTTGCATGGAGGATATGCTACTACACTAACTAGAGGAAGTTAGCATGGAGGATATGCTACTACACTAACTAGAGGAAGTTAGCATGGAGGATATGCTACTACACTAACTAGAGGAAGTTAGCATGGAGGATATGCTACTACACTAACTAGAGGAAGTTAGCATGGACGTTATGCTGCTATGCTATTGAGAGGAGGTTAGCATGGAGGCTATGCTGCTACACTAACTGGCAGAATGGTTTGGAAAATGTGTGCGCAGAGATTATTAGAGAAGACTGATGGACAGCGAGTTTGAGACCTAGTTGTGGAAGCTGAAATGTCTGTGGACGGTGCTGTCAGACTGAGACGATTTTGGTGTTTTCCTGGATAAGGTGCAAGTAAGTAAGTCTACAGTATGCTTCACAGTATTTCTGATTTCCCTGGTTTTGTTTCAAAGCCCCAGATCCAGTCCTAGGCTTTGCTCCAGCCCTTCCCTGTTTATCTGTGGGACAGAGAGATGAAGTCCATTCCGTCAGTGCCCATGCAGCATGGAAGAGAGGGAGCCAAGTCACACCACCATCTCCACCCCCATGTTTAAATCAGTGATTGACTTCCTCATTACAATACACCCAAACCTAACTATCACATGAATATTATTCCACTCTGCAATGGGAAAGGCTGACTGGAGCGAGAGGGAGACCCCTCACCCATTGCCTCGTTTCACAAATGCCTAGTTGATCCAGTCTACTTTATGCATTGGAAACTTCCCTGTGCTGGAGGTTTAATGTCTTCTCAACTAATCTAATCTCAAACACCTTTTTATCTCTCTCTTTTTAAACTCTATTTTTAGCTCTCAGTTTGTAGTCGGGTAGCATCGCTGGGCCTCATGGGGACAGACTACAGCAGTCTTTAACGAGAGAAATAGAGCAGTCTTTGACCTTTCGGCCACCAGGATGGGGAGGGATGGAGAGAGGGAGGGAGAGATAGATGGAGGGAGGGAGGGAAATGGCTAGAGGTTGGGAGGCAGGAATGGAGGGAGAGAGCGAGAGAGTTGGAGGGAGGTGGGCAGTGAGGGATGGAGATAGAGGGAGGCATGGAAATTTCACCTGTTCTGGGAACGTTTATTTTTAGGTTGCAGTGGTTCTGAGAATGTTTTACTCTGGTTCCTTGAAAGTTTTTTCTCAGCCACAGTTACCACTGTTGGCCACAACATGTGGGGGTAAATGACTGGGTAAACAATGCATTGTGTTACAGATTTCTTCATTGATTTATTGGCTGATATAAAACAGTCTATCAGAGAAACAGTGACTACAGCAGTCTACCTTCACATCATTACATTACCATTTTCCAATGAAGGATTATCAAAAACGATCAAATGCTTCCGTGCAGAACAACCTTTAGCCTGATACAAGCTCACTCTTCACCATTCCTTCCTCGTCCCTATTTCTATGGGGAGTGGCTGAGTGGTGAATGGTAAGTACATCATCCATATTAGGACATCCTCTATCCTCATCCTAATACGGATGCCGTACTCCCTATTCAACTGAATGCCATAATGGTAAGGGTCATCTCCTCCCTGTCGACCCTACAACCCCCATATCCCTCTCCCTTTCCCACACCTTCCCCCAGCTCTCCAGCCGTTCTCCCCACCACAAGTTAAATCGAATCCAATTACTTCAATAAGTACCTGCTTAAGTACTCTGTTCCTCAAGCTCATTTAAATCATCCATCACAGGCAGTGGAGGGGATGGGAGCTAGCCGGCGATAGCAGCACGTTAGCCTGCAGGCCTCTTATCACTGACAGCCTGCGGAGAGCTGGTGAATGACTGTCTAATGCTGCTCTAATAGGGGAACTCAAACCATACCTGATACAGTGTCAGAGAGAGAGAGAGAGAGAGAGAGAGAGAGAGAGAGAGAGAGAGAGAGAGAGAGAGAGAGAGAGAGAGAGAGAGAGAGAGCGACAGAGAGAGAGGGAGATGGAGAGAGAGAGAGAGGGAGACGGAGAGAGAGACAGAGAGAGAGAGAGAGAGGGAGATGGAGAGAGAGACAGAGACAGAGAGAGAGAGAGAGAGAGAGAGAGAGAGAGAGAGAGAGAGAGAGAGAGAGAGAGAGAGAGAGAGAGAGAGAGAGAGGGAGAGGGAGAGAGAGACAGAGAGACAGAGAGAGAGAGAGAGAGAGAGAGAGAGAGAGAGAGAGAGAGAGAGAGAGAGAGAGAGAGAGAGAGAGAGGGGAGACGGAGAGAGAGACAGAGAGAGACAGAGAGAGAGAGAGAGAGAGAGAGAGAGAGAGGGAGATGGAGAGAGAGACAGAGACAGAGACAGAGACAGAGACAGAGAGATGGAGAGAGAGAGAGAGAGAGAGAGAGAGAGAGAGAGAGAGAGAGAGAGAGAGAGAGAGAGAGAGAGAGAGATGGAGATGGAGAGAGAGAGGGAGACGGAGAGAG
This sequence comes from Oncorhynchus gorbuscha, assembly GCF_021184085.1. NCBI lineage: Eukaryota > Metazoa > Chordata > Actinopteri > Salmoniformes > Salmonidae > Oncorhynchus > Oncorhynchus gorbuscha. The sequence continues at coordinate 43,739 of NW_025746169.1, forward strand.
AGACAGAGACAGAGAGATGGAGAGAGAGAGAGAGAGCGACAGAGAGAGAGAGAGAGAGAGAGAGAGAGAGAGAGAGAGAGAGAGAGAGAGAGAGAGAGAGAGAGAGAGAGAGAGAGAGAGAGAGAGAGAGAGAGAGAGAGAGAGAGAGAGAGACAGAGAGACAGAGAGAGAGAGAGAGAGAGAGAGAGAGAGAGAGAGAGAGAGAGAGAGAGAGAGAGAGAGAGAGAGAGGGAGATGGAGAGAGAGACAGAGACAGAGAGATGGAGAGATGGAGAGAGAGAGAGAGAGAGAGAGAGAGAGAGAGAGAGAGAGAGAGAGAGAGAGAGAGAGAGAGAGAGAGAGAGAGAGAGGGAGAGAGAGAGAGAGAGAGAGAGACAGAGAGAGAGAGAGAGAGAGAGAGAGAGAGAGAGGGAGATGGAGAGAGAGACAGAGACAGAGACAGAGACAGAGACAGAGACAGAGACAGAGACAGAGACAGAGAGATGGAGAGAGAGAGAGAGAGAGAGAGAGAGAGAGAGAGAGAGAGAGAGAGAGAGAGAGAGAGAGAGAGAGAGAGAGAGAGAGAGGGAGATGGAGAGACAGAGAGGGAGACGGAGAGAGAGACAGAGACAGAGAGATGGAGAGAGAGAGAGAGAGCGACAGAGAGAGAGAGAGAGAGAGAGAGAGAGAGAGAGAGAGAGAGAGAGAGAGAGAGAGAGAGAGAGAGAGAGAGAGAGAGCGACAGAGAGAGAGAGAGCGACAGAGAGAGAGAGAGAGAGAGAGAGAGAGAGAGAGAGAGAGAGAGAGAGATTGGGGTTCTGGATTCTGTCACTTATTGGTAAAGAAGTGGTGATATTGATATTGTTGGGTAATGGTTGATTGTGGGAGAGTGATAGCATTCCTCAGGTATAACCATGGTGTTCTATGGTTCTATGGATTTAAGATCATTCAGCTCAAGTGTAAAACGCCTATCAAAGTCCAAAATGTGTAGGCGTACACACAGCTGTGTTCTAGTATATTGGACCGTTGGCTTTCATACTTTTTGAATTCTCGGTGCGGCTCAAGCTATTTTTCCAGCTGTTACCCATTGAAATGAATAGAGGACTTGTAGGTGGAGTCGCGATGGTTGTGAATTTTGGGGGGGTGCGCGGTCGGCTGTGCCTCCCCGTGGATGATGGTAGAGCCACGTAGCTATGTCACAATGAGACGATGGACTGTCACATCTCTGCGTCTGTGGACTCTGAATTGCGCTGAACACTGACCGAACACGCAAACACTCACAAACACACACCCTCCCTCATGACAGCCCCAGTGCCATCCTACCTTGGCGATCTGGACACACCAGTTGAGCAGCAGTTGAGAGCCGATGTTGTCCTTGTGTTCGTGGACGTAGTCGAGGAGGCAGCCGTGGGGCATGAGCTGGGTGACCAGCTGTGTGGTGGGGCTCAGGCAGACCCCCAGGAGACGGACCAGGTGGGGGTGCTCCATGCTGGCCATAATCAGAGCCTCCTGGTGGGGATAGATAGGGACTCAGGCCTGGGGGAATCTGACAGAACACTGTGGATGGAGGAGTATACAGAGCAAACAGCCAAGTGCACACAGGTGGAAGGGGAAATACAAGTGTTATGGTGTAGTGCCGTGCAGTGCAGTGCAGTGCAGTGCAGTGCAGTGTAGTGTAGTGCAGTGCAGTGCAGTGCAGTGCAGTGCAGTGCAGTGCAGTGCAGTGCAGTGCAGTGCAGTGCAGTGTAGTGTAGTGCAGTGCAGTGTAGTGTAGTGTAGTGCAGTGCAGTGCAGTGCAGTGTAGTGTAGTTCAGTGCAGTGCGGTGCGGTGCGGTGCGGTGCAGTGCAGTGCAGTGCAGTGCAGTGCAGTGCAGTGCAGTGCAGTGTAGTGCAGTGCAGTGCAGTGTAGTGTAGTGTAGTGTAGTGTAGTGTAGTGTAGTGTAGTGTAGTGTAGTGTAGTGTAGTGTAGTGTAATGCAGGGTAGTGTAGTGCAGTGTAGTGTAGTGTAGTGTAGTGTAGTGTAGTGTAGTGTAGTGTAGTGTAGTGTAGTGTAGTCGCTCTGGATAAGAGCGTCTGCTAAATGACTTAAATGTAAATGTAGTGTAGTGTAGTGTAGTGTAGTGTAGTGTAGTGTAGTGTAGTGTAGTGTAGTGTAGTGTAGTGTAGTGTAGTGTAGTGAATATCAGGGTGTGTGTGTAGGTGTCACAGACACCCTTGACCGACACCCATTCACCATTATTTCTCCCTCTATCTTCTCTCTAGTTACACACAGCCTCCTCTATCTTCTCTCTAGCTACACACAGCCTCCCTCTATCTTCTCTCTAGCTACACACAGCCTCCCTCTATCTTCTCTCTAGTTACACACAGCCTCCCTCTATCTTCTCTCTAGTCTACACACAGCCTCCCTCTATCTTCTCTCTAGTTACACACAGCCTCCCTCTATCTTCTCTCTAGCTACACACAGCCTCCCTCTATTTTCTCTCTAGCTACACACAGCCTCCCTCTATCTTCTACTCTAGTTACACACAGCCTTGCTGACTTCTACTCTAGTTACACACAGCCTGGCTGACTTCTACTCTAGTTACACACAGCCTGGCTGACTTCTACTCTAGTTACACACAGCCTGGCTGACTTCTACTCTAGTTACACACAGCCTGGCTGACTTCTACTCTAGTTACACACAGCCTGGCTGACTTCTACTCTAGTTACACACAGCCTGGCTGACTTCTACTCTAGTTACACACAGCCTGGCTGACTTCTACATTCTCTGCACAAAGAGCAGGGTATTTTGAAGCTTCTGGGGGCTTGATAGATGAAGGGCCTTTACATTTAGATTCTAAAGGAGGTGAGAGTGGCTCAGCGGTGGAGAGTAGATGAAGGGCCTTTACATTTAGATTCTAAAGGAGGTGAGAGTGGCTCAGCGGTGGAGAGTAGATGAAGGGCCTTTACATTTAGATTCTAAAGGAGGTGAGAGTGGCTCAGCTGTGGAGAGTAGATGAAGGGCCTTTACATTTAGATTCTAAAGGAGGTGAGAGTGGCTCAGCGGTGGAGAGTAGATGAAGGGCCTTTACATTTAGATTCTAAAGGAGGTGAGAGTGGCTCAGCGGTGGAGAGTAGATGAAGGGCCTTTACATTTAGATTCTAAAGGAGGTGAGAGTGGCTCAGCGGTGGAGAGTAGATGAAGGGCCTTTACATTTAGATTCTAAAGGAGGTGAGAGTGGCTCAGCGGTGGAGAGTAGATGAAGGGCCTTTACATTTAGATTCTAAAGGAGGTGAGAGTGGCTCAGCGGTGGAGAGTAGATGAAGGGCCTTTACATTTAGATTCTAAAGGAGGTGAGAGTGGCTCAGCGGTGGAGAGTAGATGAAGGGCCTTTACATTTAGATTCTAAAAGGAGGTGAGTAGTGGCTCATTTAGATTCGGTGGAGAGTAGATGAAGGGCCTTTACATTTAGATTCTAAAGGAGGTGAGAGTGGCTCAGCGGTGGAGAGTAGATGAAGGGCCTTTACATTTAGATTCTAAAGGAGGTGAGAGTGGCTCAGCGGTGGAGAGTAGATGAAGGGCCTTTACATTTAGATTCTAAAGGAGGTGAGAGTGGCTCAGCGGTGGAGAGTAGATGAAGGGCCTTTACATTTAGATTCTAAAGGAGGTGAGAGTGGCTCAGCGGTGGAGAGTAGATGAAGGGCCTTTACATTTAGATTCTAAAGGAGGTGAGAGTGGCTCAGCGGTGGAGAGTAGATGAATCCCGGCACAGTGCAGGCAGTAGGGAGGTCCTTTTGGCACCGACAGTGCCCTGATTTAACACCGGGGTAAAGTAGCAGCATTACATCTACACTTCATAAAACTAAAGCACATTATACAAGCCCAGAGTCCAGCCAAATATGGCCGTGGAAGTCTGAACCAGACACTCACACAGGAGGAAAACAAGTGGCTTTGTGAGTCTGTTGTGTGACAGGAGGCTCTGACAGTTGTTAGAAGGGAGTGTACTAGGATATGAGGGATACTATATATGAGGTGGTGTGTGTGTGTGTGATGAGAGTGTGTGTCTGGGGATACCTCTCTCATCCTCCTGAGCGGTGATCTCCATTACCAGCCCCCTGACTTCTCCACTCCCCCCCACACACACACACAGCCCCAGGGATAGACTGGCACAGCCCCAGGGATAGACTGGCACAGCCCCAGGGATAGACTGGCACAGCCCCAGGGATAGACTGGCACAGCCCCAGGGATAGACTGGCACAGCCCCAGGGATAGACTGGCACAGCCCCAGGGATAGACTGGCACAGCCCCAGGGATAGACTGGCACAGCCCCAGGGATAGACTGGCACAGCCCCAGGGATAGACTGGCACAGCCCCAGGGATAGACTGGCACAGCCCCAGGGATAGACTGGCACAGCCCCAGGGATAGACTGGCACAGCCCCAGGGATAGACTGGCACAGCCCCAGTGATAGACTGGCACAGCCCCAGGGATAGACTGGCACAGCCCCAGGGATAGACTGGCACAGCCCCAGGGATAGACTGGCACAGGCCCAGGGATAGACTGGCACAGCCCCAGGGATAGACTGGCACAGCCCCAGGGATAGACTGGCACAGCCCCAGGGATAGACTGGCACAGCCCCAGGGATAGACTGGCACAGCCCCAGGGATAGACTGGCACAGCCCCAGGGATAGACTGGCACAGCCCCAGGGATAGACTGGCACAGCCCCAGGGATAGACTGGCACAGCCCCAGGGATAGACTGGCACAGCCCCAGTGATAGACTTGCACAGCCCCAGGGATAGACTTGCACAGCCCCTGTGATATACTTGCACAGCCCCTGTGATATACTTGCACAGCCCCAGGGATAGACTTGCACAGCCCCAGGGATAGACTTGCACAGCCCCAGGGATAGACTGGCACAGCCCCAGTGATAGACTGGCACAGCCCCTGTGATAGACTGGCACAGCCCCAGGGATGCAAAGCTGTGCGTGTGTTTAAGTTTATGATAGTGTTCATGAGTGTCTTTATGAGTAATATAGAGTTGTTAATATAATCATATAATTTGGACACATATAATCATTCATTCACATGAATTATTCCATGTATTCCATGTATTGTGTGTGTGTGTGTGTGTGTGTGTGTGTGTGTGTGTGTGTGTGTGTGTGTGTGTGTGTGTGTGTGTGTGTGTGTGTGTGTGTGTGTGTGTGTGTGTGTGTGTGTGTGTGTGTGTGTGTGTGTGTGTGTGAGGGAGAACAGCTTGCTGGCTCCTGGTCTGTCTCTAACTGTCCCAGTGGCAGCCTGTGGGCCTGCTATTAGATTGCAGTTTAAAAACTGGGGAGCCATGTGGGCTCTGGATGTCCAACACCATCCACTGGGAGACAGGAAGGAGGGAGAAGCAATGGAGGATGGGGCTTTTCAATTAGGTTTGGCAAAATGTCTCTCTCTCCAACCAGCATGCTTGATAGACCCTACCCCAATCCTCCACCTTACCCCATCGTCTTTCTTACCCCATCCCCTATCCTACCACATCCTCTATCCCCAACCACATACTCTATCCTACCCCATCCTTTAACCCTTACCCAATCCTCTAACCCTTACCCCATCCTCTAACCCTTACCCAATCCTCTATCTCCTACCCCATCCCATAACCCCTACCCCAACCCCTAACCCTTACCCAACCCTCTATCCCCTACCCCATCCCATAACCCCTACCCCAACCTCTAACCCCTACCCCATCCTCTAACCCTTACCCCATCCTCTATCCCCTACCCCATCCCATAACCCCTACCCAACCTCTAACCCTTACCCAATCCTCTATCCCCTACCCCATCCCATAACCCCTACCCCAATCTATCCCCTACCCCATCCCATAACCCCTACCCCAACCTCTAACCCTACCCCATCCTCTAACCCTTACCCAATCCTCTAACCCCTACCCCATCCTCTAACCCTTACCCAATCCTCTAACCCCTATCCCATCCTCTAACCCTTACCCCATATTCTAACCCTTACCCCATCCTCTAACCCTTACCCCATCCTCTAACCCTTACCCCATCCTCTAACCCCTACCCCATCCTCTAACCTTTACCCAATCCTCTATTCCCTACCCCATCCATAACCCCTACCCCAACCTCTAACCCTACCCCATCCTATAATCCCTACCCCATCCTCTAACCCTACCCCATCCTATAATCCCTACCCCATCGTATAAACCTACCCCATCCTATAATCCCTACCCCATCCTATAATCCCTACCCCATCCTATAACCCCTACCCCATCCTATAATCCCTACCCCATCCTATAATCCCTACCCCATCCCATAACCCCCTACCCCAACCTCTAACCCTACCCCATCCTATAATCCCTAAACAATCCTCTAACCCCTACCCAATCCTATAATCAATACCCCCCCAACCTCTATTCTCTACCCCATCCTCTAACCCCTATCCAATCCTCTAACCCCTACCCAATCCTCTAACCCCTACCCCCCTCGATTCCATACCCCATCCTCTACCCCTACCCTATCCTCTATCCAACCCCAAACCCCATCCTCTATCCTACCCCATCCTCTATCCTACCCCATCCTCTATCCTACCCCCAACCCAGGCTTGTCTCAAAGGCAAGTCAAGGGCTTCTACCCCCTCTCCCTCTGTCCTCTTCCCTGCATACCCTCTACCTGCTGATGTGAACAGACCTGGTGCATTAGACTACATGCCAGGCATTAAGCAGGGGGGGGGGGGTTCTGGGCTGAACTGATCAACCTGACTAGACTGAGGTTTCAGAAGATGGAATGAGCTCAACTAATACCTCAGAGAAGACAATATTATATGTGTGTAATACACACACGAACACACACACACGAACACACACACACACAGTTGTGGTGTAATACTCACGTCCATGAACTCCACGTTTGCTTTGGGCCCCGTAGCCTCGTTCAGGATCTTTATGGCCACTGGGATCTTTACTGTCTCTCCCTCTGGGACCCAGATACCCTGAAATACACAGGCACTGAGAGTTACCACTGTTAAACACAAACTCCTATGGACATATCGACACACTTTAAAACACTGAAAGGAGACACATAAACCCTTCCCAAAATCTCAGAGAATAGAAGCAATGTCAGAAATAATGAAAAAAGACAGCTGCTCACAGTCATACACAGTATTACACACAGTCATACACAGTATTACACACAGTCATACACAGTATTACACAGTCATACACAGTATTACACAGTCATACACAGTATTACACAGTATTACACACAGTCATACACAGTATTACACAGTATTACACACAGTCATACACAGTATTACACACAGTCATACACAGTCATACACAGTATTACACACAGTCATACACAGTATTACACATAGTCATACACAGTATTACACACAGTCATACACAGTCATACACAGTATTACACACAGTCATACACAGTATTACACAGTATTACACACAGTCATACACAGTATTACACACAGTCATACACAGTCATACACAGTATTACACACAGTCATACACAGTATTACACACAGGCATACACCGTATTACACAGTATTACACACAGTCATACACAGTATTACACACAGTATTATACACAGTCATACACAGTATTACACAGTCATACACAGTATTTCACAGTCATACACAGTATTACACACAGTCATACACAGTAGTACACAGTCATACACAGTATTACACACAGTCATACACAGTATTACACACAGTCATACACAGTAGTACACAGTCATACACAGTATTACACACAGTCATACACAGTATTACACATAGTCATACACAGTATTACACACAGTCATACACAGTATTACACACAGTCATACACAGTATTACACACAGTCATACACAGTATTACACACAGTCATACACAGTATTACACAGTATTACACACAGTCATACACAGTATTACACAGTCATACACAGTATTACACACAGTCATACACAGTATTACACAGTCATACACAGTATTACACACAGTCATACACAGTATTACACACAGTCATACACAGTATTACACAGTATTACACACAGTCATACACAGTATTACACAGTATTACACACAGTCATACACAGTATTACACACAGTCATACACAGTATTACACAGTATTACACACAGTAATACACAGTATTACACACAGTCATACACAGTATTACACAGTATTACACACAGTCATACACAGTATTACACACAGTCATACAGAGTATTACACAGTCATACTTTATTTATTTATTTCACCTTTATTTAACCAGGTAGGCAAGTTGAGAACAAGTTCTCATTTACAATTGCGACCTGGCCAAGATAAAGCAAAGCAGTTCGACAGATACAACGACACAGAGTTACACATGGAGTAAAACAAACATACAGTCAATAATACAGTATAACAAGTCTATATACAATGTGAGCAAATTAGGTGAGAAGGGAGGTAAAGGCAAAAAAGGCCATGGTGGAAAAGTAAATACAATATAGCAAGTAAAACACTGGAATGGTAGTTTTGCAATGGAAGAATGTGCAAAGTAGAAATAAAAATAATGGGGTGCAAAGGAGCAAAATAAATAAATAAGTCCAGTCATTGGCAGCAGAGAACTGGAAGGAGAGGCGGCCAAAGAAAGAATTGGTTTTGGGAGTGACTAGAGAGACATACCTGCTGGAGCGTGTGCTACAGGTGGGAGATGCTATGGTGACCAGCGAGCTGAGATAAGGGGGGACTTTACCAAGCAGGGTCTTGTAGATGACATGGAGCCAGTGGGTTTGGCGACGAGTATGAAGCGAGGGCCAGCCAACGAGAGCGTACAGGTCGCAATGGTGGGTAGTATATGGGGCTTTGGTGACAAAACGGATTGCACTGTGATAGACTGCATCCAATTTGTTGAGTAGGGTATTGGAGGCTATTTTGTAAATGACATCGCCAAAGTCGAGGATTGGTAGGATGGTCAGTTTTACAAGGGTATGTTTGGCAGCATGAGTGAAGGATGCTTTGTTGCGAAATAGGAAGCCAATTCTAGATTTAACTTTGGATTGGAGATGTTTGCAGAGTTTACAGTCTAACCAGACACCTAAGTATTTGTAGTCCACGTATTCTAAGTCAGAGCCGTCTAGAGTAGTGATGTTGGACAGGCGGGTAGGTGCAGGTAGCGATCGGTTGAAGAGCATGCATTTAGTTTTACTTGTATTTAAGAGCAATTGGAGGCTACGGAAGGAGAGTTGTATGGCATTGAAGCTTGCCTGGAGGGTTGTTAACACAGTGTCCAAAGAAGGGCATACACAGTATTACACAGTCATACACAGTATTACACAGTCATACACAGTATTACACAGTCATACACAGTATTACACAGTCATACACAGTATTACACAGTCATACACAGTATTACACAGTCAAACACAGTATTACACAGTATTACACACAGTCATACACAGTATTACACACAGTCATACACAGTATTACACAGTCATACACAGTATTACACACAGTCATACACAGTCATACACAGTATTACACACAGTCATACACAGTATTACACAGTCATACACATTATTACACAGTATTACACAGTATTACACAGTATTACACAGTATTACACACAGTCATACACAGTATTACACAGTCATACACAGTATTACACAGTCATACACAGTATTACACAGTTATACACAGTATTACACAGTCAAACACAGTATTACACAGTATTACACACAGTCATACACAGTATTACACACAGTCATACACCGTATTACACAGTCATACACAGTATTGCACACAGTCATACACAGTCATACACAGTATTACACACAGTCATACACAGTATTACACAGTCATACACATTATTACACAGTATTACACAGTATTACACACAGTCATACACAGTATTACACAGTCATACACAGTATTACACAGTCATACACAGTATTACACAGTCATACACAGTATTACACAGTCATACACAGTATTACATACAGTCATACACAGTCATACACAGTATTAGACAGTATTACACAGTCATACACATTATTACACAGTATTACACAGTATTACACAGTATTACACAGTATTACACACAGTCATACACAGTATTACACAGTCATACACAGTCATACACAGTCATACACAGTATTACACAGTCATACACAGTATTACACAGTCATACACAGTATTACACAGTCATACACAGTATTACACACAGTCATACACAGTATTACACAGTCATACACAGTAATACACACAGTCATACACAGTATTACACAGTCTTACACAGTATTACACACAGTCATACACAGTATTACACACAGTCATACACAGTCATACACAGTATTACACACAGTCATACACAGTATTACACAGTCATACACAGTATTAAACACAGTCATACACAGTCATACACAGTATTACACAGTCATACACAGTATTACACAGTCATACACAGTATTACACACAGTCATACACAGTATTACACAGTCTTACACAGTATTACACACAGTCATACACAGTATTACACACAGTCATACACAGTATTACACAGTCATACACAGTATTACACACAGTCATACACAGTCATACACAGTATTACACACAGTCATACACAGTATTACACACAGTCATACACAGTATTACACAGTCATACACAGTATTACACAGTCATACACAGTATTACACAGTCATACACAGTATTACACAGTCATACACAGTATTACACACAGTCATACACAGTATTACACAGTCTTACACAGTATTACACACAGTCATACACAGTATTACACACAGTCATACACAGTCATACACAGTATTACACACAGTCATACACAGTATTACACACAGTCATACACAGTCATACACAGTATTACACACAGTCATACACAGTATTACACACAGTCATACACAGTATTACACACAGTCACACTGTCATCCATCATATCAGGACAGAACCATGAACCAAAAATAATTACAGGCAAAATAATGAAAGACACACTCACAAACAGAGACACAATCACAAACAGAGACACACTCACAAACAGAGACACACTCACAAACAGAGACACACTCACAAACAGAGACACACTCACAAACAGAGACACACTCACAAACAGAGACACACTCACAAACAGAGACACACTCACAAACAGAGACACACTCACAAACAGAGACACACTCACAAACAGAGACACACACACACTCACAAACAGAGACACACTCACAAACAGAGACACACTCACAAACAGAGACACACTCACAAACAGAGACACACTCACAAACAGAGACACACTCACAAACAGAGACACACTCACAAACAGAGACACAATCACAAACAGAGACACACTCACAAACAGAGACACACTCACAAACAGAGACACAATCACAAACAGAGACACACTCACAAACAGAGACACACTCACAAACAGAGACACACTCACAAACAGAGACACACTCACAAACAGAGACACACTCACAAACAGAGACACACTCACAAACAGAGACACACTCACAAACAGAGACACACTCACAAACAGAGGCACACTCACAAACAGAGACACACTCACAAACAGAGACACAATCACAAACAGAGACACACTCACAAACAGAGACACAATCACAAACAGAGACACACTCACAAACAAAGGCACACTCACAAACAGAGACACACTCACAATCAGAGACACACTCACAAACAGAGACACAATCACAAACAGAGACACACTCACAAACAGAGACAGAGACACTCAGAGACACACTCGCAAACAGAGACACACTCACAAACAGAGGCACACTCACAAACAGAGACACACTCACAAACAGAGACACACTCACAAACAGAGACACACTCACAAACAGAGACACACTCACAAACAGAGACACACTCACAAACAGAGGCACACTCACAGAGACACACTCAACCGTACCTTGTGGACGGTGCCGAAGGCTCCCGAGCCGAGGATCTTAACCCTCTTTAGCTCTGTCTCTTTGAGGATACGAAGCTGGGCCTGGTTGGGGGCCGTGCCGCTAGGGGTCAGGGGCTCCACCAACTGGAACACACACACACATACACATACAAACGCACATACACACACCGGGAGGCACACACACACATGGTCAATACCTCCATCAGCCGACCAATCAATACATATCTTAATGAGCCAATCAGCCTATCAGGGCCCTTCATATAGGTTTATCACCGACATAATCAACCAGCTCAGCATCGGTCATCAAACACCATAATGAGACCATATATCTGTCAGTCAGTGTGTGTGTCTCTGTTCACTGTGTGTGTCTCTGTTCACTGTGTGTGTCTCTCTATCTGTTCTCTGTGTGTGTGTATCTCTGTTCACTGTGTGTGTGTGTCTCTCTGTTCGCTGTTTGTGTCTCTCTGTTCGCTGTGTGTGTGTGTGTGTCTCTCTGTTCGCTGTGTGTGTGTGTCTCTCTGTTCGCTGTTTGTGTCTCTCTGTTCGCTGTGTGTGTGTGTGTGTCTCTCTGTTCGCTGTGTGTGTGTGTCTCTCTGTTCGCTGTGTGTGTCTCTCTGTTCGCTGTGTGTCTCTCTGTTCGCTGTGTGTGTCTCTCTGTTCGCTGTGTGTGTCTCTCTCTCTGTTCACAGTGTGTGTCTCTCTGTTCGCTGTGTGTGTCTCTCTGTTCGCTGTGTGTGTCTCTCTGTTCGCTGTGTGTGTCTCTCTCTCTGTTCACAGTGTGTGTCTCTCTGTTCGCTGTTTGTGTCTCTCTGTTCGCTGTGTGTGTGTGTGTGTCTCTCTGTTCGCTGTGTGTGTGTGTCTCTCTGTTCACTGTGTGTGTCTCTCTCTCTGTTCACAGTGTGTGTCTCTCTGTTCACTGTGTGTGTCTCTCTGTTCACTGTGTGTGTCTCTCTCTCTGTTCACTGTGTGTCTCTCTCTCTGTTCACTGTGTGTGTCTCTCTGTTCACTGTGTGTGTGTCTCTCTCTGTTCACTGTGTGTGTCTCTCTCTCTGTTCACAGTGTGTGTCTATCTGTTCACTGTGTGTGTCTCTCTCTCTGTTCACTGTGTGTGTGTCTCTCTCTGTTCACAGTGTGTGTCTATCTGTTCACTGTGTGTGTCTCTCTCTCTGTTCACAGTGTGTGTCTATCTGTTCACTGTGTGTGTCTCTCTCTCTGTTCACTGTGTGTTTCTCTCTGTTCACTGTGTGTGTGTTCACTGTGTGTGTCTCTCTGTTCTGTTCACTGTGTGTGTCTCTGTTCACTGTCTGTTCACTGTGTGTGTCTCTCTCTGTTCACTGTGTGTGTCTCTCTCTCTGTTCACTGTGTGTGTCTCTATCTGTTCACTGTGTGTGTCTCTCTCTCTGTTCACTGTGTGTGTCTCTCTCTCTGTTCACTGTGTGTGTCTCTCTGTTCACTGTGTGTGTGTCTCTCTCTGTTCACTGTGTGTGTGTCTCTCTCTGTTCACTGTGTGTGTGTCTCTCTCTGTTCACTGTGTGTGCCTCTCTGTTCACTGTGTCTCTCTCTCTGTTCACTGTGTGTGTGTCTCTCTCTGTTCACTGTGTGTGTGTCTCTCTCTGTTCACTGTGTGTGTGTCTCTCTCTGTTCACTGTGTGTGTGTCTCTCTCTGTTCACTGTGTGTGCCTCTCTGTTCACTGTGTCTCTCTCTCTGTTCACTGTGTGTGTGTCTCTCTCTGTTCACTGTGTGTGTGTCTCTCTCTGTTCACTGTGTGTGCCTCTCTGTTCACTGTGTCTCTCTCTCTGTTCACTGTGTGTGTCTCTATCTGTTCACTGTGTGTGTCTCTCTCTCTGTTCACTGTGTGTGTCTCTCTCTCTGTTCACTGTGTGTGTCTCTCTGTTCACTGTGTGTGTGTCTCTCTCTGTTCACTGTGTGTCTGTCTCTCTCTGTTCACTGTGTGTGTGTCTCTCTCTGTTCACTGTGTGTGCCTCTCTGTTCACTGTGTCTCTCTCTCTGTTCACTGTGTGTGCCTCTCTGTTCACTGTGTCTCTCTCTCTGTTCACTGTGTGTGTCTCTCTGTTCACTGTGTGTGTCTCTCTCTCTGTTCACAGTGTGTGTCTATCTGTTCACTGTGTGTGTGTCTCTCTCTGTTCACTGTGTGTGCCTCTCTGTTCACTGTGTCTCTCTCTCTGTTCACTGTGTGTGTGTCTCTCTCTGTTCACTGTTTGTGTCTCTCTGTTCGCTGTGTGTGTGTGTGTGTCTCTCTGTTCGCTGTGTGTGTGTGTCTCTCTGTTCGCTGTGTGTGTCTCTCTGTTCGCTGTGTGTCTCTCTGTTCGCTGTGTGTGTCTCTCTGTTCGCTGTGTGTGTCTCTCTCTCTGTTCACAGTGTGTGTCTCTCTGTTCGCTGTGTGTGTCTCTCTGTTCGCTGTGTGTGTCTCTCTGTTCGCTGTGTGTGTCTCTCTCTCTGTTCACAGTGTGTGTCTCTCTGTTCGCTGTTTGTGTCTCTCTGTTCGCTGTGTGTGTGTGTGTGTCTCTCTGTTCGCTGTGTGTGTGTGTCTCTCTGTTCACTGTGTGTGTCTCTCTCTCTGTTCACAGTGTGTGTCTCTCTGTTCACTGTGTGTGTCTCTCTGTTCACTGTGTGTGTCTATCTGTTCACTGTGTGTCTCTCTCTCTGTTCACTGTGTGTGTCTCTCTGTTCACTGTGTGTGTGTCTCTCTCTGTTCACTGTGTGTGTCTCTCTCTCTGTTCACAGTGTGTGTCTATCTGTTCACTGTGTGTGTCTCTCTCTCTGTTCACAGTGTGTGTCTATCTGTTCACTGTGTGTGTCTCTCTCTCTGTTCACTGTGTGTCTCTCTCTGTTCACTGTGTGTGTGTCTCTCTCTGTTCACTGTGTGTGTCTCTATCTGTTCACTGTGTGTGTCTCTCTCTCTGTTCACTGTGTGTGTCTCTCTCTCTGTTCACTGTGTGTGTCTCTATCTGTTCACTGTGTGTGTCTCTCTCTCTGTTCACTGTGTGTGTCTCTCTCTCTGTTCACTGTGTGTGTCTCTCTGTTCACTGTGTGTGCGTCTCTCTCTGTTCACTGTGTGTGTGTCTCTCTCTGTTCACTGTGTGTGTGTCTCTCCCTGTTCACTGTGTGTGCCTCTCTGTTCACTGTGTCTCTCTCTCTGTTCACTGTGTGTGTGTCTCTCTCTGTTCACAGTGTGTGTCTATCTGTTCACTGTGTGTGTCTCTCTCTCTGTTCACAGTGTGTGTCTATCTGTTCACTGTGTGTGTCTCTCTCTCTGTTCACTGTGTGTCTCTCTCTGTTCACTGTGTGTGTGTCTCTCTCTGTTCACTGTGTGTGTCTCTATCTGTTCACTGTGTGTGTCTCTCTCTCTGTTCACTGTGTGTGTCTCTCTCTCTGTTCACTGTGTGTGTCTCTATCTGTTCACTGTGTGTGTCTCTCTATCTGTTCACTGTGTGTGTCTCTCTCTCTGTTCACTGTGTGTGTCTCTCTGTTCACTGTGTGTGCGTCTCTCTCTGTTCACTGTGTGTGTGTCTCTCTCTGTTCACTGTGTGTGTGTCTCTCTCTGTTCACTGTGTGTGCCTCTCTGTTCACTGTGTCTCTCTCTCTCTGTTCACTGTGTGTGTGTCTCTCTCTGTTCACTGTGTGTGTGTCTCTCTCTGTTCACTGTGTGTGTGTCTCTCTCTGTTCACTGTGTGTGTGTCTCTCTCTGTTCACTGTGTGTGTGTCTCTCTCTGTTCACTGTGTGTGCCTCTCTGTTCACTGTGTGTGTCTCTCTCTGTTCACTGTGTGTGTCTCTATCTGTTCACTGTGTGTGTCTCTCTCTGTTCACTGTGTGTGTGTCTCTCTCTGTTCACTGTGTGTGTCTCTATCTGTTCACTGTGTGTGTCTCTCTCTGTTCACTGTGTGTGCCTCTCTGTTCACTGTGTGTGTCTCTCTCTGTTCACTGTGTGTGTCTCTATCTGTTCACTGTGTGTGTCTCTCTCTGTTCACTGTGTGTGTGCCTCTCTGTTCACTGTGTGTGTCTCTCTCTGTTCACTGTGTGTGTCTCTCTCTGTTCACTGTGTGTGTGTCTCTCTCTGTTCACTGTGTGTGTGTCTCTCTCTGTTCACTGTGTGTGTGTCTCTCTCTGTTCACTGTGTGTGCCTCTCTGTTCACTGTGTGTGTCTCTCTCTGTTCACTGTGTGTGTCTCTCTCTGTTCACTGTGTGTGTCTCTATCTGTTCACTGTGTGTGTCTCTCTCTCTGTTCACTGTGTGTGTCTCTCTCTCTGTTCACTGTGTGTGTCTCTCTGTTCACTGTGTGTGTGTCTCTCTCTGTTCACTGTGTGTGTGTCTCTCTCTGTTCACTGTGTGTGCCTCTCTGTTCACTGTGTCTCTCTCTCTGTTCACTGTGTGTGTGTCTCTCTCTGTTCACTGTGTGTGTGTCTCTCTCTGTTCACTGTGTGTGCCTCTCTGTTCACTGTGTCTCTCTCTCTGTTCACTGTGTGTGTCTCTATCTGTTCACTGTGTGTGTCTCTCTCTCTGTTCACTGTGTGTGTCTCTCTCTCTGTTCACTGTGTGTGTCTCTCTCTCTGTTCACTGTGTGTGTCTCTCTGTTCACTGTGTGTGTGTCTCTCTCTGTTCACTGTGTGTGTGTCTCTCTCTGTTCACTGTGTGTGTGTCTCTCTCTGTTCACTGTGTGTGCCTCTCTGTTCACTGTGTCTCTCTCTCTGTTCACTGTGTGTGCCTCTCTGTTCACTGTGTCTCTCTCTCTGTTCACTGTGTGTGTCTCTCTGTTCACTGTGTGTGTCTCTCTCTCTGTTCACAGTGTGTGTCTATCTGTTCACTGTGTGTGTGTCTCTCTCTGTTCACTGTGTGTGCCTCTCTGTTCACTGTGTCTCTCTCTCTGTTCACTGTGTGTGTGTCTCTCTCTGTTCACTGTGTGTGTGTCTCTCTCTGTTCACTGTGTGTGCCTCTCTGTTCACTGTGTCTCTCTCTCTGTTCACTGTGTGTGTCTCTATCTGTTCACTGTGTGTGTCTCTCTCTCTGTTCACTGTGTGTGTCTCTCTCTCTGTTCACTGTGTGTGTCTCTCTGTTCACTGTGTGTGTGTCTCTCTCTGTTCACTGTGTGTGTGTCTCTCTCTGTTCACTGTGTGTGCCTCTCTGTTCACTGTGTCTCTCTCTCTGTTCACTGTGTGTGTCTCTCTGTTCACTGTGTGTGTCTCTCTCTCTGTTCACAGTGTGTGTCTATCTGTTCACTGTGTGTGTCTCTCTCTCTGTTCACTGTGTGTGTCTATCTGTTCACTGTGTGTGTCTCTCTGTTCACTGTGTGTCTCTCTCTCTGTTCACTGTGTGTCTCTCTCTCTGTTCACTGTGTGTGTCTCTCTCCCTGTTCACTGTGTGTGTCTCTCTGTTCACTGTGTGTCTCTCTCTCTGTTCACTGTGTGTCTCTCTCTCTGTTCACTGTGTGTGTCTCTCTCTGTTCACTGTGTGTGTCTCTCTGTTCACTGTGTGTGTCTCTCTGTTCTCTGTGTGTGTCTCTCTGTTCACTGTGTGTGTCTCTCTGTTCACTGTGTGTGTCTCTCTCTGTTCACTGTGTGTGTCTCTCTGTTCACTGTGTGTGTCTCTCTCTCTGTTCACTGTGTGTCTCTCTCTCTGTTCACTGTGTGTGTCTCTCTCTCTGTTCACTGTGTGTGTCTCTCTCTCTGTTCGCTGTGTGTGTCTCTCTCTCTGTTCACTGTGTGTGTCTCTCTGTTCACTGTGTGTCTCTCTCTCTGTTCGCTGTGTGTGTCTCTCTCTGTTCACTGTGTGTGTCTCTCTCTCTGTTCGCTGTGTGTGTCTCTCTGTTCACTGTGTGTGTCTCTCTCTCTGTTCACTGTGTGTCTCTCTCTGTCTGTTCACTGTGTGTCTCTCTCTCTGTTCGCTGTGTGTGTCTCTCTCTGTTCACTGTGTGTGTCTCTCTCTGTTCACTGTGTGTGTCTCTCTCTCTGTTCACTGTGTGTCTCTCTCTGTTCACTGTGTGTCTCTCTCTCTGTTCACTGTGTGTGTCTCTCTCTCTGTTCACTGTGTGTCTCTCTCTCTGTTCGCTGTGTGTGTCTCTCTCTCTGTTCACTGTGTGTGTCTCTCTCTCTGTTCACTGTGTGTGTCTCTCTGTTCACTGTGTGTGTCTCTCTGTTCACTGTGTGTGTCTCTCTCTCTGTTCACTGTGTGTGTCTCTCTGTTCACTGTGTGTGTCTCTCTCTCTGTTCACTGTGTGTGTCTCTCTGTTCACTGTGTGTGTCTCTCTCTCTGTTCACTGTGTGTGTCTCTCTGTTCACTGTGTGTGTCTCTCTGTTCACTGTGTGTGTCTCTCTGTTCACTGTGTCTCTCTCTCTGTTCACTGTGTGTGTCTCTCTGTTCACTGTGTGTGTCTCTCTCTCTGTTCACTGTGTGTGTCTCTCTGTTCACTGTGTGTGTCTCTCTCTCTGTTCACTGTGTGTGTCTCTCTGTTCACTGTGTGTCTCTCTCTCTGTTCGCTGTGTGTGTCTCTCTCTCTGTTCACTGTGTGTGTCTCTATGTTCCTGTGTGTGTGTCTCTATGTTCACTGTGTGTGTGTGTCTGTTTACTGAGACCATACTTCAGTGTTATATTTTTATATATACACTGCTCAAAAAAATAAAGGGAACACTTAAACAACACAATGTAACTCCAAGTAAATCACACTTCTGTGAAATGAAACTATCCACTTAGGAAGCAACACTGATTGACAATACATTTCACATGCTGTTGTGCAAATGGAACAGGTGGAAATTATAGGCAATTAGCAAGACACCCCCAATAAAGGAGTGGTTCTGCAGGTGGTGACCACAGACCACTTCTCAGTTCCTAGGCTTCCTGGCTGATGTTTTGGTCACTGTTGAATGCTGGCGGTGCTTTCACTCTAGTGGTAGCATGAGACGGAGTCTACAACCCACACATGGTTCAGGTAGTGCAGCTTATCCAGGATGGCACATCAATGTGAGCTGTGACAAGGTTTGCTTTGTCTGTCAGCGTAGTGTCCAGAGCATGGAGGTGCTACCAGGAGACAGGCCAGTACATCAGGAGATGTGGAGGAGGCTGTAGGAGGGCAACAACCCAGCAGCAGGACCGCTACCTCCGCCTTTGTGCAAGGAGGAGCACTGCCAGAGCCCTGCAAAATGACCTGCAGCAGGCCACAAATGTGCATGTGTCTGCTCAAACGGTCAGAAACAGACTCCATGAGGGTGGTATGAGGAGGGCCCGATGTCGACAAGTGGGGGTTGTGTTTACAGCCCAACACCGTGCAGGACGTTTGGCATTTGCCAGAGAACACCACGATTGGCAAATTCGCCACTGGTGCCCTGTGCTCTTCACAGATGAAAGCAGGTTCACACTGAGCACATGTGACAGACGTGACAGAGTCTGGAGACGCCGTGGAGAACGTTTTGCTGCCTGCAACATCCTCCAGCATGACCGGGTTGGCGGTGGGTCAGTCATGGTGTGGGGTGGCATTTCTTTGGGGGGGAGCACAGCCCTCCATGTGCTCGCCAGAGGTAGCCTGACTGCCATTAGGTACCGAGATGACATCCTCAGACCCCTTGTGAGACCATATGCTGGTGCGGTTGGCCCTGGGTTCCTCCTAATGCAAGACAATGCTAGACCTCATGTGGCTGGAGTATGTCAGCAGTTCCTGCAAGAGGAAGGCATTGATGCTATGGACTGGCCCGCCAGTTCCCCAGACCTGAAACCAATTGAGCACATCTGGGACATCATGTCTCGCTCCATGCACCAACGCCACATTGCACCACAGACTGTCCAGGAGTTGGCGGATGCTTTAGTCCAGGAGACCATCCGCCACCTCATCAGGAGCATACCCAGGTGTTGTAGGGAGGTCATACAGGCACATGGAGGCCACACACACTACTGAGCCTCATTTTGACTTGTTTTAAGGACATTACATCAAAGTTGGATCAGCCTGTAGTGTGGTTTTCCACTTTAATTTTGAGTGTGACTCCAAATCCAGACCTCCATGGGTTGATAAATTTGATTTCCATTTTGTTGTCAGCACATTCAACTATGTAAAGAAAAAGTATTTAATAAGAATATTTCATTCATTCAGATCTAGGATGTGTTATTTTAGTGTTCCCTTTATTTTTTTGAGCAGTGTATATTCAGTAGGATATGAAAGCAGGATTACTGAGACGTTCACTGGGGTCCATGACATTGCCCACGGCTTTGCAATGACACACCACACACACCCAGCGTCATTCAGAGTCATTATAATGTGTCTGATCTAGCATGTAAGCCCTGAGCTATTGCTAGTGGAAGTGAGCCAATAGCATTGACTGAAAGAGAGAAGGAGAGGGGGGGAATAGAGGGAGAAAGTGAAAGAGAGAGAGAGAGAGAGAGAGAGAGAGAGAGAGAGAGAGAGAGAGAGAGAGAGAGAGAGAGAGAGAGAGAGAGAGAGAGAGAGAACGAGAGAGAGAACGAGAGAGAGAGAATGAGAGAACGAGAGAACGAGAGAGAGAACGAGAGAACGAGAGAGAGAGGGAGAGGGAGAGGGAACGAGAGAGAGAGGGAGAGGGAGAGGGAACGAGAGAGAGAGAGAGAAAGAGAGAGAGAGAGAGAACGAGAGAGAATGAGAGAACGAGAGAGAGAGGGAGAGGAAATGAGAGAGAGAGAGAGAGAGAGAGCGAGAGAGTGAGAGAGAGAACGAGAGAACGAGAGAGAGAGAGAGAGAGAGAACGAGAGAGAGAGAATGAGAGAACGAGAGAACGAGAGAGAGAACGAGAGAACGAGAGAGAGAGGGAGAGGGAGAGGGAACGAGAGAGAGAGGGAGAGGGAGAGGGAACGAGAGAGAGAGAGAGAAAGAGAGAGAGAGAGAGAACGAGAGAGAATGAGAGAACGAGAGAGAGAGGGAGAGGGAGAGGAAATGAGAGAGAGAGAGAGAGAGAGAGAGCGAGAGAGTGAGAGAGAAGAGAGAACGAGAGAAGAGAGAGAGAGAGAGAGAGAGAGAGAGAGAGAGAGAGAGAGAGAGAGAGAATAATAGAAAATAATGAAAGAAAGATGATTCCCAGTTAACCTGGACATAAACAAGGACTAGGAGTCTAGAACAGTGAGGGGCTGTCTGATGCCCTGGGACTGAACATCTAATGCCTGACTTGATATCAAGTAAGGGAGCTGTCCACTGGGCTACTCTAGCATGTGGTGCTGAAATGGCCCCTTGGCTCTGAACAGAGGAGAAGGGGAGGTGGAGCCCACAGAGCAAGCACAGCGGGACAACTAAACCTATTAGTGTTGCTCCAGCAGACAGATAAGGAGTCAATGTTCAAATCAGGGGTCAAGGGTCAAATAGTAATCTGGGAAAGGCCTTGGTAGCTCCACACAGTCTCAGAGACAAGCAATTTAAAACAAATCTGTCTTCAAAAAGCCTTAGAACTTATATTTTCTGAGCAAACTTATAAGCAAACTAGAATGCTATTTGGCCCTAAACAGAGAGTACACAGTGGCAGAATATATATAGAGAGAGGAGATATAGAGAGGAGATATAGGAGGAGATATAGAGAGAGAGAGGAGATATAGAGAGGAGATATAGGAGGAGATATAGAGAGAGAGAGGAGATATAGAGAGGAGATATAGGAGGAGATATAGAGAGAGAGGAGATATAGGAGGAGATATAGAGAGAGAGAGGAGATATAGAGAGAGGAGATATAGGAGGAGATATAGAGAGAGAGGAGATATAGGAGGAGATATAGAGAGAGAGAGGAGATATAGAGAGAGGAGATATAGAGAGGAGATATAGGAGGAGATATAGAGAGAGAGGAGATATAGGAGGAGATATAGAGAGAGAGGAGATATAGGAGGAGATATAGGAGGAGATATAGAGAGAGAGGAGATATAGGAGGAGATATAGAGAGAGAGGAGATATAGGAGGAGATATAGAGAGAGAGAGGAGATATAGAGAGAGGAGATATAGGAGGAGATATAGAGAGAGAGGAGATATAGGAGGAGATATAGAGAGAGAGAGGAGATATAGAGAGAGGAGATATAGAGAGAGGAGATATAGAGAGAGAGAGGAGATATAGAGAGAGGAGATATAGGAGGAGATATAGAGAGAGAGGAGATATAGGAGGAGATATAGAGAGAGAGGAGATATACAGAGAGGAGATATAGGAGGAGATATAGAGAGAGAGGAGATATAGGAGGAGATATAGAGAGAGAGAGGAGATATAGAGAGAGGAGATATAGGAGGAGATATAGAGAGAGAGAGGAGATATAAGAGGAGATAGAGAGAGAGGAGATATAGAGAGGAGATATAGGAGGAGATATAGAGAGAGAGGAGATATAGGAGGAGATATAGAGAGAGAGAGGAGATATAGAGAGAGGAGATATAGGAGGAGATATAGAGAGAGAGGAGATATAGGAGGAGATATAGAGAGAGAGAGGAGATATAGAGAGAGGAGATATAGAGAGGAGATATAGGAGGAGATATAGAGAGAGAGGAGATATAGGAGGAGATATAGAGAGAGAGGAGATATAGGAGGAGATATAGGAGGAGATATAGAGAGAGAGGAGATATAGGAGGAGATAGAGAGAGAGGAGATATAGAGAGAGGAGATATAGAGAGGAGATAGAGAGAGAGAGAGGAGATATAGAGAGGAGATATAGGAGGAGATAGAGAGAGAGAGAGGAGATATAGAGAGAGGAGATATAGGAGGAGATATAGAGAGAGGAGATATAGAGAGAGGAGATATAGAGAGGAGATATAGGAGGAGATATAGAGAGAGAGAGGAGATATAGAGAGGAGATATAGGAGGAGATATAGAGAGAGAGGAGATATAGGAGGAGATATAGAGAGAGAGGAGATATAGAGAGGAGATATAGGAGGAGATATAGAGAGAGAGAGGAGATATAAGAGGAGATATAGAGAGAGGAGATATAGAGAGAGGAGATATAGAGAGAGAGAGGAGATATAGAGAGAGGAGATATAGAGATAGAGAGGAGATATAGAGAGAGAGAGGAGATAGAGAGAGGAGATATAGAGAGAGGAGATATAGAGAGGAGATATAGAGAGAGGAGATATAGAGAGAGAGATAGAGAGAGGAGATATAGAGAGGAGATATAGAGAGAGGAGATATAGAGAGAGGAGATATAGAGAGGAGATATAGAGGAGATATAGAGAGGAGATATAGAGAGGAGATATAGGAGGAGATATAGAGAGAGAGAGGAGATATAGAGAGGAGATATAGGAGGAGATATAGAGAGAGAGAGGAGATATAGAGAGGAGATATAGGAGGAGATATAGAGAGAGAGAGGAGATATAGAGAGATATAGAGGAGATATAGAGAGAGGAGATATAAGAGGAGATAGAGAGAGAGAGAGATATAGAGAGAGGAGATATAAGAGGAGATAGAGAGAGAGGAGATATAGAGAGAGAGAGGAGATATAAGAGGAGATAGAGAGGAGATATAGAGAGGAGATATAGGAGGAGATATAGAGAGAGAGAGGAGATATAGAGAGGAGATATAGGAGGAGATATAGAGAGAGAGAGGAGATATAGAGAGGAGATATAGGAGGAGATATAGAGAGAGAGGAGATATAGGAGGAGATATAGAGAGAGAGGAGATATAGAGAGAGAGAGGAGATATAAGAGGAGATAGAGAGAGAGGAGATATAGAGAGGAGATATAGAGAGAGAGAGGAGATATAAGAGGAGATAGAGAGAGAGGAGATATAGAGAGAGGAGATATAGAGAGGAGATATAGAGAGAGAGAGAGGAGATATAGAGAGAGAGGAGATATAAGAGGAGATAGAGAGGAGATATAGAGAGGAGATATAGGAGGAGATATAGAGAGAGAGAGGAGATATAGAGAGGAGATATAGGAGGAGATATAGAGAGGAGATATAGAGGAGATATAGGAGGAGATATAGAGAGAGGAGATATAGGAGGAGATATAGAGAGAGAGAGGAGATATAGGAGGAGATATAGAGAGGAGATATAAGAGGAGATAGAGAGAGAGGAGATATAGAGAGGAGATATAGGAGGAGATATATAGAGAGAGGAGATAGAGAGAGAGGAGATATAGGAGGAGATATAGAGAGAGAGGAGATATAGAGGAGATATAGAGAGGAGATATAGAGAGAGAGGAGATATAAGAGGAGATAGAGAGAGAGGAGATATAGAGAGGAGATATAGGAGGAGATATAGAGAGAGAGAGGAGATATAGGAGGAGATAGAGAGAGAGGAGATATAGAGAGAGAGAGGAGATATAAGAGGAGATAGAGAGAGAGGAGATATAGAGAGGAGATATAGGAGAGAGATAGAGAGAGAGGAGATATAGAGAGGAGATATAGAGAGAGATATAGGAGGAGATATAGAGAGAGAGAGGAGATATAAGAGGAGATAGAGAGAGGAGATATAGAGAGAGGAGATATAGGAGGAGATATAGAGAGAGGAGGAGATATAGAGAGGAGATATAGGAGGAGATATAGAGAGAGAGGAGATATAGAGAGGAGATATAGGAGGAGATATAGAGAGAGAGGAGATATAGGAGGAGATATAGAGAGAGAGAGGAGAGGAGATATAGAGGAGATATAGAGAGAGAGGAGATATAGGAGGAGATATAGAGAGAGAGGAGAGAGAGGAGATATAGAGAGGAGATATAGAGAGAGGAGATATAGGAGGAGATATAGAGAGGAGATATAGGAGGAGATATAGGAGGAGATATAGAGAGAGGAGATATAGAGAGAGGAGATATAGAGAGAGAGATATAGAGAGATATAGAGAGGAGATATAGGAGGAGATATAGAGAGAGATATAGAGAGAGGAGATATAGGAGAGGAGATAGAGAGAGAGGAGATATAGAGAGGAGATATAGGAGATATAGAGAGGAGATATAGGAGGAGATATAGAGGAGATATAGAGAGAGGAGATATAGGAGGAGAGAGAGGAGATATAGGAGATAGAGAGGAGATATAGGAGGAGATATATAGAGAGAGGAGATATAGGAGGAGATATAGGAGGAGATATAGAGAGATATAGGAGGAGATATAGAGAGAGAGGAGATATAGGAGGAGATATAGGAGAGGAGGAGATATAGAGAGAGAGGAGATATAGGAGGAGATAGAGAGAGAGGAGATATAGAGAGAGGAGATATAGAGAGGAGATATAGGAGGAGATATAGAGAGAGGAGATATAGGAGGAGATATAGAGAGAGAGGAGATATAGGAGAGGAGATATAGGAGGAGATATAGAGAGAGGAGATATAGGAGGATATAGAGAGAGGAGATATAGAGAGGAGATATAGGAGGAGAGAGGAGATATAGAGAGGAGATATAGAGAGAGAGAGGAGATATAGAGAGGAGATAGAGAGAGAGGAGATATAGGAGGAGAGAGAGGAGAGATATAGAGGAGATATAGGAGATATAGAGAGAGGAGATATAAGAGGAGAGAGAGGAGATATAGAGAGGAGATATAGAGAGAGGAGAGAGAGGAGATATAGAGAGGAGATATAGAGAGAGAGAGGAGATATAGAGAGAGAGAGGAGATATAGAGAGAGGAGATATAGAGGAGAGGAGATATAGAGAGGAGATATAGAGAGAGAGAGATATAGAGAGGAGATAGAGAGAGAGATATAGAGAGAGGAGATATAGAGAGAGAGGAGATATAGGAGGAGATATAGAGAGGAGATATAGAGGAGATATGGAGGAGATATAGAGAGAGAGGAGGAGATATAGGAGGAGATATAGAGAGAGAGAGGAGATATAGAGAGGAGATATAGGAGGAGATATAGAGAGAGAGGAGATATAGGAGGAGATATATAGAGAGAGAGAGGAGATATAGAGAGGAGATAGAGAGAGAGAGAGATATAGAGAGGAGATATAAGAGGAGATAGAGAGAGAGAGGAGATATAGAGGAGATATAGGAGAGATAGAGAGAGAGGAGATAGAGGAGATAGAGAGAGAGGAGATATAGAGAGGAGATATAGAGAGAGAGGAGATATATAGAGAGGAGATATAGAGAGGAGATATAGGAGGAGATATAGAGGAGATAGGAGATAGAGAGGAGATAGAGAGAGGAGATATAGAGAGAGAGATATAGGAGGAGATAGAGAGAGAGAGGAGATATAGAGAGGAGATATAGGAGGAGATATAGAGAGAGAGGAGATATAGAGAGGAGATATAGAGAGGAGATATAGGAGGAGATATAGAGAGAGAGAGGAGATATAGAGAGGAGATATAGGAGGAGATATAGAGAGAGAGAGATAGAGGAGATATATAGAGAGGAGATATAGAGAGGAGATATAGAGAGGAGATATAGGAGGAGATATAGAGAGAGATATAGGAGGAGATATAGAGAGAGGAGATATAGGAGGAGATATAGGAGGAGAGATAGAGAGAGGAGATATAGGAGGAGATATATAGAGAGAGAGGAGATATAGAGAGGAGATATAGGAGGAGATATAGAGAGGAGATATAGGAGGAGATATAGAGAGAGAGGAGATATAGAGAGGAGATATAGGAGGAGATATAGAGAGAGAGGAGATATAAGAGGAGGAGATATAGAGAGGAGATATAGGAGGAGATATAGGAGAGAGAGAGGAGATATAGAGGAGAGAGAGAGAGGAGATATAGAGAGGAGATATAGAGAGGAGATATAGGAGGAGATATAGAGAGGAGATATAGGAGAGATATAGAGAGAGGAGATATAGGAGAGATATAGGAGGAGATAGAGAGAGAGGAGATAGAGGAGATATAGGAGGAGATATAGAGAGAGGAGATATAGAGGAGATATAGAGAGGAGATATAGAGAGAGGAGATATAGAGAGGAGATATAGAGGAGATATAGAGAGAGAGGAGATATAGGAGGAGATATAGAGAGAGAGGAGATATAGGAGGAGATATAGGAGGAGATATAGAGAGAGAGGAGATATAGGAGGAGATAGAGAGAGGAGATATAGAGAGGAGATATAGGAGGAGATATAGAGAGAGGAGATATAGGAGAGAGATATAGAGAGATATAGAGAGATATAGAGAGAGGAGATATAGGAGGAGATATAGAGAGATATAGAGAGGAGATATAGGAGGAGATAGAGAGAGATATAGAGAGGAGATATAGGAGGAGATATAGAGAGAGAGGAGATATAAGAGGAGATAGAGAGAGAGAGGAGATATAGAGAGAGGAGATATAGGAGGAGATATAGAGAGAGGAGATATAGAGAGGAGATATAGGAGGAGATAGAGAGAGAGGAGATATAGAGAGGAGATATAGGAGGAGATATAGAGAGAGGAGATATAGGAGGAGATATAGAGAGAGAGAGATATAGAGAGAGGAGATATAGGAGGAGATATAGAGAGAGAGAGGAGATATAGAGAGATATAGAGAGATATAGGAGAGAGAGGAGATATAGAGAGGAGATATAGAGGAGATATAGAGAGAGAGGAGATATAGGAGGAGATATAGAGAGAGAGGAGATATAGGAGGAGATATAGGAGGAGATATAGAGAGAGAGGAGATATAGGAGGAGATAGAGAGAGAGAGAGATATAGAGAGAGGAGATATAGGAGGAGATATAGAGAGAGAGGAGATATAGGAGGAGATATAGAGAGAGAGAGGAGATATAGAGAGAGAGATAGAGAGAGGAGATATAAGAGGGAGATAGAGAGAGGAGATATAGAGAGGAGATATAGGAGGAGATATAGAGAGAGAGAGGAGATATAGAGAGAGGAGATATAGAGAGAGAGAGGAGATATAGAGAGAGGAGAGATATAGAGAGAGAGAGGAGATATAGAGAGAGGAGATATAGAGAGGAGATATAGGAGATATAGAGAGGAGATATAGAGAGAGATATAGAGAGAGGAGATAGATAGAGAGAGAGGAGATATAGAGAGGAGATAGAGAGGAGATAGAGAGAGAGGAGATATAGAGAGAGGAGATATAGAGAGGAGATAGGAGAGATAGAGAGGAGATATAGGAGAGGAGATATAGGAGAGAGAGGAGATAGAGAGAGATATAGGAGGAGATATAGAGAGAGAGAGGAGATATAAGAGAGAGAGAGGAGATATAGAGAGATATAGGAGGAGATAGAGAGAGAGAGATATAGAGGATAGAGAGAGAGGAGAGAGGAGATATAGGAGGAGATAGAGAGAGAGGAGATATAGAGAGGAGATATAGAGAGAGAGGAGATATAGAGAGGAGATATAGGAGGAGATATAGAGAGAGAGGAGATATAGGAGGAGATATAGAGAGAGGAGATATAGAGAGGAGAGGAGATATAGGAGGAGAGATAGAGAGAGAGAGGAGATATAGAGGAGATATAGGAGATATAGAGAGAGAGATATAGAGGAGAGGAGATATAGAGAGAGAGAGGAGGAGATATAGAGAGAGGAGATATAGGAGATATAGAGAGAGAGGAGATATAGAGAGGAGATATAGAGAGAGAGGAGATATAGAGAGAGAGGAGATATAGAGAGGAGATATAGGAGGAGATATAGAGAGAGGAGATATAGAGGAGATATAGAGAGAGGAGATATAGAGAGGAGATATAGGAGGAGATATAGAGAGAGAGGAGATATAGGAGGAGATATAGAGAGAGGAGATATAGAGAGAGGAGATATAGAGAGGAGATATAGGAGGAGATATAGAGAGAGAGGAGATATAGGAGGAGATATAGAGAGAGAGGAGATATAGGAGGAGATATAGGAGGAGATATAGAGAGAGAGGAGATATAGAGAGGAGATATAGAGAGGAGAGGAGGAGATATAGAGAGAGAGGAGATATAAGAGGAGATAGAGAGAGAGGAGATATAGGAGAGGAGAGATAGAGAGAGGAGATATAGATAGGAGGAGATAGAGAGAGGAGATATAGAGAGGAGATATAGGAGGAGATATAGAGATATAGGAGGAGATATAGGAGGAGATATAGAGAGAGGAGATATAGGAGGAGATAGATATAGAGAGGAGATATAGGAGGAGATATAGAGAGAGAGGAGATATAAGAGGAGATATAGAGAGAGGAGATATAGAGAGAGGAGATATAGGAGGAGATAGAGAGAGGAGATATAGAGAGGAGAGGAGAGATAGAGAGAGAGAGAGGAGATATAGAGGAGATATAGGAGGAGATATAGAGAGAGGAGAGAGGAGATATAGAGAGAGAGGAGATATAGAGAGAGGAGATATAGGAGGAGATATAGAGAGAGGAGATATAGGAGGAGATATAGAGAGAGGAGATATAGAGAGGAGATATAGAGAGAGAGGAGATATAGAGAGGAGATATAGAGAGATATAGAGAGAGGAGATATAGAGGAGATATAGGAGGAGATATAGAGAGAGAGAGATAGGAGGAGATATAGAGAGAGAGGAGATATAGAGAGAGGAGATATAGGAGGAGATATAGAGAGGAGATATAGGAGGAGATATAGAGAGAGGAGATATAGAGAGAGGAGATATAGGAGGAGATATAGAGAGAGAGAGGAGATATAAGAGGAGATAGAGAGAGGAGATATAGAGAGGAGATATAGGAGGAGATATAGAGAGAGAGGAGATATAGGAGGAGATATAGAGAGAGAGGAGATATAGAGAGGAGATATAGGAGGAGATATAGAGAGAGGAGATATAGGAGGAGATATAGAGAGAGAGGAGATATAGAGAGAGGAGATATAGAGAGGAGATATAGGAGGAGATATAGAGAGAGAGGAGATATAGGAGGAGATATAGAGAGAGAGGAGATATAGGAGGAGATATAGGAGGAGATATAGAGAGAGAGGAGATATAGGAGGAGATAGAGAGAGAGGAGATATAGAGAGGAGATATAGGAGGAGATATAGAGAGAGAGAGGAGATATAAGAGGAGATAGAGAGAGAGGAGATATAGAGAGAGGAGATATAGGAGGAGATAGAGAGAGAGGAGATATAGAGAGGAGATATAGGAGGAGATAGAGAGAGAGGAGATATAGAGAGGAGATATAGGAGGAGATATAGAGAGAGAGAGGAGATATAAGAGGAGATAGAGAGAGAGGAGATATAGAGAGGAGATATAGAGAGGAGATATAGAGAGAGAGAGGAGATATAGAGAGAGAGAGGAGATATAGGAGGAGATAGAGAGAGAGGAGATATAGAGAGGAGATATAGGAGGAGATATAGAGAGAGAGAGGAGATATAGAGAGGAGATATAGAGAGGAGATATAGGAGGAGATATAGAGAGAGAGAGGAGATATAAGAGGAGATAGAGAGAGGAGATATAGAGAGGAGATATAGAGAGGAGATATAGAGAGGAGATATAGGAGGAGATATAGAGAGAGAGGAGATATATAGAGAGAGGAGATATAGAGAGAGAGGAGATATAAGAGGAGATAGAGAGAGAGGAGATAGAGAGAGAGGAGATAGAGAGAGAGGAGATAGAGAGAGGAGATATAGAGAGAGGAGATAGAGAGAGAGGAGATAGAGAGAGGAGATATAGAGAGAGGAGATAGAGAGAGAGGAGATAGAGAGTGAGAGAGAAGCATAGCCTTGCTATTGAGAAAGGCCGTCGTAGGCAGACATTGCTCCCAAGAGAAGACAGGCTATGTGCTCACTGCCCACAAAATGAGGTGGAAACTGAGCTGCACTTCCTAACCTTCTGCCCAATGTATGACCATATTAGAGAGACATATTTCCCTCAGATCACACAGATCCACAAAGAATTTGAAAACAAACCCAATTTTGATAAACTCCCATATCTACTGGGGGAAATACCACAGTGTGACATCACAGCAGCAGGATTTGTGACCTGTTGCCACAAGAAGAGGTCAACCAGTGAAGAACAAACACCATTGTAAATACAACCCATATTTATGCTTATTTATTTTCCCTTTTGTACTTTAAGCATTTGTACATCATTACAACACTGTATACATAATATGACATTTGTAATGTCTTTATTGTTTTGAAACTTCTGTATATTATCTACCTCACTTGCTTTGGTAATGTTAACACATGTTTCCCATGCCAATGAAGCCCCTTGAATTGAATTGAATTGAGAGGAAATATAGAGGAGATATAGATATCTCTCTGTCTCTCTAATCTCTGTCTATCTCTCTGTCTCATCTCTATCTCTCACTCTCTCTCTCACTCTCTCTCTGTCTCTCTCTCTCTGTTACTCTCTCTCTCACTCTCTCTGTTACTCTCTCTCTCACTCACTCTCTCTCTGTCGCTATCTCTCTCTCTCCCTCTCTCACTCTCTCTCTCTCTCTCTCTCTCTCTCTCTCTCTCTCTCTCTCTCTCTCCTCTCTCTCTCTCTCTCTCTCTCTCTCTCTCTCTCTCTCAACCAATCTCTCTCTCTCTCTCTCAGCTCTCAGCTCTCACATCAAAACTCTCTCCTTTCAACCAATCAGAGAGGAGAAGGGCTCTGGACAGCTAGCACATCAAAAACCCTCCTTTCAACCAATCTCTCTCTCTCTCTCTCACCTCTCTCTCTCACTGTCTCTCCCTGGACAGCTCTAGCTCTCCCTCTCTCAAAACCCTCCTTTCAACCAATCAGAGAGGAGAAGGGCTGCTGGACAGCATAGCACACCCTCTCTCTCACACTCTCTCTCTCCCTCTCTCCCTCTTTCTCTCAATCAGAGAGGAGAAGGGCTGCTCTCTCAGCACTCTCTCTCCTCTCTCCCTTTCTCTCAAACACTCTCTCTTTCAACCAATCAGAGAGGAGACTCTCTCTCTCCCTCTCTCACTCTTTCTCACTCTCTCTCCCTCTCACACTCTCTCTCTCCCTCTCTCTCTCTCTCTCTCTGTCTCTCTCACACACTCTCTCTCTCTCACTCTCTCTCCCTCTCACATTCTCTCTCTAACCTTCTATAGAAAGACAGGTGTGATATTCTAAATTCTCCATTCATGGCCAGTGATTTGACTGTATCATTAGTTGTCAATAGTGCAATCACTTCACTCAGCTCTCTCTGAAACACCTCACTGTTTCATCAGGAGAAGAGAGGAGAAGGGCTGCTGGACAGCATAGCACATCAAAACCCCTCCTTTCAACCAATCAGAGAGGAGAAGGGCTGCTGGACAGCATAGCACATCAAAAACAATGTGCAGTTTCCATGAAGTGTCATCAAGTAGGGGAGGAGGGGAGGTGGGGAGGTGGGGAGGTGGGGAGTTGGGGAGGTGGGGAGGCGGGGAGTTGGGGAGGAGGGGAGTTGGGGAGTTGGGGAGGAGGGGAGTTGGGGAGGAGGGGAGTTGGGGAGTTGGGGAGGAGGGGAGTTGGGGAGTTGGGGAGGTGGGGAGGCGGGGAGGAGGGGAGTTGGGGAGGAGGGAGGTGGGAAGGCGGGGAGGAGGGGAGTTGGGGAGGAGGGGAGGTGGGGAGGAGGGAGGTGGGGGAGGCGGGGAGGAGGGGAGGTGGGGAGGAGGGAGGTGGGGAGGTGGGGAGTGGGAGAGGTGGGGAGGAGGGGAGTGGGAGAGGTGGGGAGGGAGGAGGAGGGAGTGGGAGAGGTGGGGAGGTGGGGAGGTGGGGAGTGGGGGAGGTGGGGAGGTGGGGAGTGGGAGAGGTGGGGAGTGGGGAGGTGGGGAGGTGGGGAGGTGGGGAGTGGGAGAGATGGGGAGGTGGGGAGTGGGAGAGGTGGGGAGGTGGGGAGTGGGAGAGATGGGGAGGAGGGGAGGTAGGGAGTGGGAGAGGTGGGGAGGTGGGGAGGAGGGGAGTGGGAGAGGTGGGGAGGAGGGGAGTGGGAGAGGTGGGGAGGTGGGGAGGAGGGGAGTGGGAGAGGTGGGGAGGTGGGGAGGTGGGGGTGGGGAGGTGGGGAGTGGGAGAGGTGGGGAGGTGGGGAGTGGGAGAGGTGGGGAGGTGGGGAGTGGGAGAGGTGGGGAGGTGGGGAGTGGGAGAGGTGGGGAGGTGGGGAGTGGGAGAGATGGGGAGGATGGGAGTGGGAGAGGTGGGGAGGAGGGGAGATAGGGAGTGGGAGAGGTGGGGAGGTGGGGAGTGGGAGAGATGGGGAGGATGGGAGTGGGAGAGGTGGGGAGGAGGGGAGATAGGGAGTGGGAGAGGTGGGGAGGTAGGGAGTGGGAGAGGTGGGGAGGTGGGGAGTGGGAGAGGTGGGGAGTGGGAGAGGTGGGGGAGTGGGAGAGGTGGGGAGGTGGGGAGGTGGGGAGTGGGAGAGGTGGGGAGGTGGGGAGGTGGGGAGTGGGAGAGGTGGGGAGGAGGGGAGTGGGAGAGGTGGGGAGGTGGGGAGGAGGGGAGTGGGAGAGGTGGGGAGGTGGGGGGGGGAGTGGGGGGTGGGAGAGGTGGGGAGTGGGGAGGTGGGGAGTGGGAGAGGTGGGGAGGTGGGGAGGTGGGGAGGTGGGGAGGTGGGGAGCGGGAGAGGTGGGGAGGTGGGGAGTGGGAGAGGTGGGGAGGTGGGGAGGTGGGGAGTGGGAGAGGTGGGGAGTGGGAGAGGTGGGGAGGAGGGGAGTGGGAGAGGTGGGGAGGAGGGGAGGTAGGGAGTGGGAGATGTGGGGAGGTGGGGAGGGGGGAGTGGGAGAGGTGGGGAGGTGGGGAGGAGGGGGTGGGAGAGGTGGGGAGGAGGGGAGTGGGAGAGGTGGGGGAGGTGGGGAGGTGGGGGGTGGAGGTGGGGAGGTGGGGAGTGGGAGAGGTGGGGAGTGGGGAGGTGGGGAGGTGGGGAGTGGGAGAGGTGGAGAGGTGGGGAGGTGGGGAGGTGGGGAGTGGGAGAGGTGGGGAGTGGGAGAGGTGGGGAGGTGGGGAGTGGGAGAGGTGGGGAGGTGGGGAGTGGGAGAGGTGGGGAGGTGGGGAGGTGGGGAGTGGGAGAGGTGGGGAGGTGGGGGAGTGGGAGAGGTGGGGAGGAGGGAGTGGGAGAGGTGGGGAGGAGGGGAGGTAGGGAGTGGGAGAGGTGGGGAGGTGGGGAGGAGGGGAGTGGGAGAGGTGGGGAGGTGGGGAGTGGGAGAGATGGGGAGTGGGGAGGTGGGGAGGTGGGGAGTGGGAGAGGTGGGGAGAAGTGGAGGTAGGGAGTGGGAGAGGTGAGGAGGTGGGGAGTGGGAGAGGTGGGGAGGTGGGGAGGTGGGGAGGTGGGGAGGAGGGGAGGTAGGGAGTGGGAGAGGTGGGGAGGTGGGGAGGAGGGGAGTGGGAGAGGTGGGGAGTGGGAGAGGTGGGGAGTGGGAGAGGTGGGGAGGTGGGGAGTGGGAGACGTGGGGAGGTGGGGAGTGGGAGAGGTGGAGAGGAGGGGAGTGGGAGAGGTGGGGAGGAGGGGAGGTAGGGAGTGGGAGAGGTGGGGAGGTGGGGAGGAGGGGAGTGGGAGAGGTGGGGAGGTGGGGGAGGAGGGGAGTGGGAGAGGTGGGGGAGGTGGGGAGGTGGGGAGTGGGAGAGGTGGGGAGGTGGGGAGTGGGAGAGGTGGGGGAGGTGGGGGAGTGGGAGAGGTGGGGAGGTGGGGGTGGGAGAGGTGGGGAGGTGGGGAGGTGGGGAGTGGGAGAGGTGGGGAGGTGGGGAGTGGGAGAGATGGGGAGGATGGGAGTGGGAGAGGTGGGGAGGAGGGGAGATAGGGAGTGGGAGAGGTGGGGGAGGTGGGGGAGGTGGGGAGTGGGAGAGGTGGGGAGTGGGGAGAGGTGGGGAGTGGGAGAGGTGGGGAGGTGGGGAGGTGGGGAGAGAGGTGGGGAGGTGGGGAGTGGGAGAGGTGGGGAGGTGGGGAGTGGGGAGAGGTGGGGAGGTGGGGAGTGGGAGAGGTGGGGAGGTGGGGAGGTGGGGAGGTGGGGAGTGGGAGAGGTGGGGAGGTGGGGAGTGGGAGAGATGGGGAGGATAGTGGGGGAGGTGGGGAGGAGAGTAGGGAGTGGGGAGGTGGGGAGGTGGGGAGGTGGGGAGTGGGAGAGGTGGGGAGTGGGAGAGGTGGGGAGTGGGAGAGGTGGGGAGGTGGGGGAGGTGGGGAGGTGGGGAGTGGGAGAGGTGGGGAGGTGGGGAGGTGGGGAGTGGGAGAGGTGGGGAGGGAGGGGAGTGGGAGAGGTGGGGAGGGAGGGGAGTGGGAGAGGTGGGGAGGTGGGGAGATGGGGAGTGGGAGAGGTGGGGAGTGGGAGAGGTGGGGAGGTGGGGAGGTGGGGAGCGGGAGAGGTGGGGAGGTGGGGAAGGTGGGGAGGTGGGGAGGTGGGGAGTGGGAGAGGTGGGGAGTGGGGAGAGGTGGGGAGGAGGGGAGTGGGAGAGGTGGGGAGGTGGGGAGGAGGGGAGTGGGAGAGGTGGGGAGGTGGGGAGATGGGGGAGGC
This sequence comes from Oncorhynchus gorbuscha, assembly GCF_021184085.1. Taxonomy (NCBI): domain Eukaryota; kingdom Metazoa; phylum Chordata; class Actinopteri; order Salmoniformes; family Salmonidae; genus Oncorhynchus; species Oncorhynchus gorbuscha. Next base: position 78,790 of record NW_025746169.1, read on the forward strand.
GGGGAGGAGGGAGTTGGGGAGGAGGGAGGTGGGAAGGAGGGGGAGTGGGAGAGGTGGGGAGGTGGGGAGGTGGGGAGTGGGAGAGGTGGGGAGGTGGGGAGGTGGGGAGTGGGAGAGGTGGGGAGGTGGGGAGTGGGAGAGATGGGGAGGATGGGAGTGGAGAGGTGGGGAGGAGGGGAGATAGGGAGTGGGAGAGGTGGGGAGGTGGGGGGGAGGTGGGGAGTGGGAGAGGTGGGGAGTGGGAGAGGTGGGGAGTGGGAGAGGTGGGGAGTGGGAGAGGTGGGGAGGTGGGGAGGTGGGGAGTGGGAGAGGTGGGGAGGTGGGGAGTGGGAGAGGTGGGGAGGTGGGGAGTGGGAGAGGTGGGGAGGTGGGGAGTGGGAGAGGTGGGGAGGTGGGGAGGTGGGGAGGTGGGGAGTGGGAGAGGTGGGGAGGTGGGGAGTGGGAGAGATGGGGAGGATGGGAGTGGGAGAGGTGGGGAGGAGGGGAGATAGGGAGTGGGAGAGGTGGGGAGGTGGGGGAGGTGGGGAGTGGGAGAGGTGGGGAGTGGGAGAGGTGGGGAGTGGGAGAGGTGGGGAGGTGGGGAGGTGGGGAGGTGGGGAGGTGGGGAGTGGGAGAGGTGGGGAGGTGGGGAGGTGGGGAGTGGGAGAGGTGGGGAGGAGGGATGGGAGAGGTGGGGAGGAGGGGAGTGGGAGAGGTGGGGAGGTGGGGAGATGGGGAGTGGGAGAGGTGGGGAGTGGGAGAGGTGGGGAGGTGGGGAGGTGGGGAGCGGGAGAGGTGGGGAGGTGGGGAGTGGGAGAGGTGGGGAGGTGGGGAGGTGGGGAGTGGGAGAGGTGGGGAGTGGGAGAGGTGGGGAGGAGGGGAGTGGGAGAGGTGGGGGAGGTGGGGAGGAGGGGAGTGGGGGAGAGGTGGGGAGGTGGGGAGATGGGGAGGCGGGGAGGAGGGAGTTGGGGAGGGAGGGAGGTGGGGAAGGAGGGGAGTGGGAGAGGTGGGGAGGTGGGGAGGTGGGGAGTGGGAGAGGTGGGGAGGTGGGGAGGAGGGGAGTGGGAGAGGTGGGGAGGTGGGGAGTGGGAGAGATGGGGAGTGGGGAGGTGGGGAGTGGGAGAGGTGGAGAGGTGGGGGAGGTGTGGAGGTAGGGAGTGGGAGAGGTGGGGAGGTGGGGAGTGGGAGAGGTGGGGAGGTGGGGAGGTGGGGAGGAGAGGGAGGTAGGGAGTGGGAGAGGTGGGGGAGGTGGGGAGGAGGGGAGTGGGAGAGGTGGGGAGTGGGAGAGGTGGGGAGGTGGGGAGTGGGAGAGGTGGGGAGTGGGAGAGGTGGGGAGGAGGGGAGTGGGAGAGGTGGGGAGGAGGGGAGGTGGGGAGTGGGAGAGGTGGGGAGGTGGGGGGGAGGAGGGTGTGGGGAGGTGGGGAGGAGGGGAGTGGGAGAGGTGGGGAGGTGGGGAGTGGGAGAGGTGGGGAGGTGGGGAGTGGGGAGAGGTGGGGAGTGGGAGAGGTGGAGAGGTGGGGAGGAGGTGGGGAGTGGGAGAGGTGGGGAGGTGGGGAGTGGGAGAGGTGGGGAGGTGGGGAGTGGGAGAGGTGGGGAGGTGGGGAGGAGGGGAGTGGGAGAGGTGGGGGGAGGGGAGTGGGAGAGGTGGGGAGGTGGGGAGTGGGAGAGGTGGGGGAGGTGGGGAGTGGGAGAGGTGGGAGGAGGGGAGTGGGAGAGGGTGGGGAGTGGGAGGGGGGGGAGAGGGGGGGAGGTGGGGGAGTGGGGAGTGGGGAGGTGGGGAGGAGGGGAGTGGGGAGGTGGGGAGGAGGGGAGTGGGAGAGGTGGGGAGGGAGGGGAGTGGGAGAGGTGGGGAGGTGGGGGGGAGTGGGAGAGGTGGGGAGGTGGGGAGTGGGAGAGGTGGGGAGTGTCGTAATTTGTAAGTCGCTCTGGATAAGAGCGTCTGCTAAATGACTTAAATGTAAATGTAAATGTATGTATTCAAAGTGTATGTGTTAGGGTCATAGGGTGTGTGTGTTTGTGTGTCCATCTGTGTGTGTTTAGGTGGGCTTGGCAGACTGGGCAGTAGTCCCAGATCGTCACCCCCTCTGACCCTATTTCTACCCCCCCACCACAATAAGATCCAAGATCATGGAAATGAATGAGTGTGTCCACTCAGACTCTCCCTTGCCAGAGGAAGACTGATTGAGATGGATGTGTGTGTTCTTCCATCAGCCTCTCTGTGCTGCAGCGTTGTGGGACTGCAGCAGGCGGGGCAGTAAACTGACAGCTGTCTATAACACTGTGGTTTCACCTGTAAATGATCCTAACGCTCCCCGACAGCTCCTACTTTGGAATGGAACTGGGAGGCCAGGTCAACTGCGGGCGTACACACTAACAAGTGAACGCACACACACATCCCCTCCAATGAATACCAAGCGTACTCTCCAGTCTAGTAATACATCCCTGCAACTTCATCTCAATGCTCCAACAATGAGAGATGGACATCATGTTGAGGTAGTTGTATACTTTATGGGTCAGTTAAATATTCTGTCCAGGGTTTAGCAAGCTAAGGTGTGGAGTTAACAGTTTGGAAGACTCCATTTTGACACAGTGCACTATGATGTGTAGAGTACATGTGCAGCACAAGGTGTACTGTATCTTGTTCAACACTATGTCAGGGTTTTACAGAGATCGTATCCTTTTCAGAAATACATCAAGTACATGTTGTGAAATCCTTCACATCATGTCCACTCTTAACCCCGCACCAATATAGTAATGTAATGTCTAATTCCCTGAGCTGATTGGTTGAGTCACAATGAACCCAGGATGACCCTTGACCCTTCACCTCTGTCTCCAGGAAGCGGCGCAGAGCCCTCTTCTTCTTGATGCTCTTACGGCGCACGTAGACCGCCACGCTCAGCGCCACGATGACGATGACAAACAGAGCACCGATCACCCCGGCCGCGATGAGGGGCGTCCTGCAGACAGAGTAAGAGACAGGCCCGTATGTCACCAACATGTATGGCTCCATTATGGAACTGTGTGTGTGTGTGTGTGTGTGTGTGTGTGTGTGTGTGTGTGTGTGTGTGTGTGTGTGTGTGTGTGTGTGTGTGTGTGTGTGTGTGTGTGTGTGTGTGTGTGTGTGTGTGTGTGTGTGTGTGTGTGTGTGTGTGTGTGTGTGTGTGTGTGTGTGTGTGTGTGTGCATTGGGATGTGTGTGTGGGTGTGTCTGTTAGGTCTCTGTCTGTCATGTCCATGTCCATGTCCATGTCCCGTAGCTCCTCAGACAAGACAACAATTCCACCAGTGGGTCCTATCTGATCTGAGTCTCTCCTCTCCTGTATCATTATACATCATTAAGTAATGTGTATCATCATACATCATTAAGTACTATGTATCATTTCTTAACAGGTTTTTTAAATATCTCCAACAGGTTTTTTTAATACCTCCAACAGGTTTTTTAAATATCTCCAACAGGTTTTTTTAATATCTCCAACAGGTTTTCTTAATACCTCCAACAGGTTTTTTAATATCTCCAACAGGTTTTTTTAATACCTCCAACAGGTTTTTTTAATACCTCCAACAGGTTTTTTAAAATATCTCCAACAGGTTTTTTTAATACCTCCAACAGGTTTTTTTAATATCTCCAACAGGTTTTCTTAATACCTCCAACAGGTTTTTTAATACCTCCAACAGGTTTTTTAATATCTCCAACAGGTTTTTTTAATATCTCCAACAGGTTTTCTTAATACCTCCAACAGGTTTTCTTAATACCTCCAACAGGTTTTTTAATATCTCCAACAGGTTTTTTTAATACCTCCAACAGGTTTTTTAATATCTCCAACAGGTTTTTTAATATCTCCAACAGGTTTTTTTAATATCTCCAACAGGTTTTTTAATATCTCCAACAGGTTTTCTTAATACCTCCAACAGGTTTTTTAATATCTCCAACAGGTTTTTTAATATCTCCAACAGGTTTTTTTAATATCTCCAACAGGTTTTTTAATATCTCCAACAGGTTTTCTTAATACCTCCAACAGGTTTTTTAATATCTCCAATGGGGTTTTTTAATACCTCCAACAGGTTTTTTTAATATCTCAAATGGTTTTTTTAAATATCTCCAACAGGTTTTTTTAATACCTCCAACAGGTTTTTTAATACCTCCAACATGTTTTTTAATACCTCCAACAGGTTTTTAAATATCTCCAACAGGTTTTTAAATATCTCCAACAGGTTTTTTTAATACCTCCAACAGGTTTTTTAAATATCTCCAACAGGTTTTTTTAATACCTCCAACAGGTTTTTTTAATACCTCCAACAGGTTTTTTAAATATCTCCAACAGGTTTTTTTAATACCTCCAACAGGTTTTTTAATATCTCCAACAGCTTTTTTAATGCCTCCAACAGGTTTTTTTTAATACCTCCAACAGCTTTTTTTAATACCTCCAACAGGTTTTTTAATACCTCCAACAGGTTTTTTTAATACCTCCAACACGTTTTCCTTTAAATGTCCTCTCTTATACATGAACTCTTTCCTTCCCTCCCTCTATCCCTCTATCTTTCCTTCCCCCCCACCCTCTATCCCTCCCTCTTTCCTTCCCTCCCTCCCTCTATCCCCCTATCCTTCCCTCACTCTTTCCTTCCCTCCTTCCCTCTATCCCTCTATCCTTCCCTCCCTCTTTCCTTCCCTCCCTCCCTCTATCCCTCTATCCTTCCCTCCCTCTTTCCTTCCCTCCCTCTATCCTTCCCTCCCTCTTTCCTTCCCTCCCTCTATCCTTCCCTCCCTCTTTCCTTCCCTCCCTCTATCCTTCCCTCCCTCTTTCCTTCCCTCCCTCTTTCCTTCCCTCCCTCTTTCCTTCCCTCCCTCCCTCTATCCCTCTATCCTTCCTTCCCTCCATTTCCTTCCCTTCCCTCCCTCCCTCTATCCCTCTGTCCTTCCTTCCCTCCCTCTTTCCTTCCCTCCTTCCCTCTATCCATCTATCCTTCCTTCCCTCCCTCTTTCCTTCCCTCATTCCCTCTATCCCTCTATCCTTCCCTCCCTCCCTCTATCCCTCTATCCTTCCTTCTCTCGCTCTTTCCTCTACCCTCCCTCTATTCCTCTATCCTTCCCTCCCTCTTTCCTTCCCTCCCTCTCTCTATTCCTCTATCCTTCCTTCCCTCTTTCCTTCCCTCCCTCTCTCTATTCCTCTATCCTTCCCTCCCTCTTTCCTTCCCTCCCTCTTTCCTTCCCTCCCTCTATCCCTCTGTCCTTCCTTCCCTCCCTCTTTCCTTCCTTCCCTCCCTCTATACCTCTATCCCTCTTTACTTCCCTCCCTCCCTCCCTCTATCCCTCTATCCTTCCTTCCCTCCCTCTTTCCTTCCCTCCCTCTCTCTATCCCTCTGTCCTTCCATCCCTCTTCCCTTCCCCACTTTAGGCTACCCTTGTTCCCCAAGGTAGGCCTTGGGGAACATTTTGCACCTGAGTCAAGGACCAGAGAAACAACTCTACTAGTGATTGAAGACATTAAGAGGCAATTGGAAGACTCATGTTCCAAGCAGCAGACGGGAGCATGTGGATACTAGGGTCCTCTGCTGGGTTGTCAAAGAGCGGGGTTCAGAACCATTGATTTTTTGCGGTCCTCAAAATAGGAGCTTGAAATTTACAGAGAGGCAAGACCAGATATAATGAGATATATGGGGCATGTTGTAAACAGAGAGGCAAGACCAGATATAATGAGATATATGGGGCATGTTGAGGATAGAGAGGCAAGACCAGATATAATGAGATATATGGGGCATGTTGTAAACAGAGAGGCAAGACCAGATATAATGAGATATATGGGGCATGTTGTAAACAGAGAGGCAAGACCAGATATAATGAGATATATGGGGCATGTTGTAAACAGAGAGGCAAGACCAGATATAATGAGATATATGGGGCATGTTGTAAACAGAGAGGCAAGACCAGATATAATGAGATAATGTTGAGATATATGGGGCATGTTGAGGATAGAGAGGCAAGACCAGATATAATGAGATATATGGGGCATGTTGTAAACAGAGAGGCAAGACCAGATATAATGAGATATATGGGGCATGTTGAGGATAGAGAGGCAAGACCAGATATAATGAGATATATGGGGCATGTTGTAAACAGAGAGGCAAGACCAGATATAATGAGATATATGGGGCATGTTGAGGATAGAGAGGCAAGACCAGATATAATGAGATATATGGGGCATGTTGTAAACAGAGAGGCAAGACCAGATATAATGAGATATATGGGGCATGTTGAGGATAGAGAGGCAAGACCAGATATAATGAGATATATGGGGCATGTTGAGGATAGAGAGGCAAGACCAGATATAATGAGATATATGGGGCATGTTGTAAACAGAGAGGCAAGACCAGATATAATGAGATATATGGGGCATGTTGAACAGAGAGGCAAGACCAGATATAATGAGATATATGGGGCATGTTGAGGATAGAGAGGCAAGACCAGATATAATGAGATATATGGGGCATGTTGAGGATAGAGAGGCAAGACCAGATATAATGAGATATATGGGGCATGTTGAGGATAGAGAGGCAAGACCAGATATAATGAGATATATGGGGCATGTTGTAAACAGAGAGGCAAGACCAGATATAATGAGATATATGGGGCATGTTGAAACAGAGAGGCAAGACCAGATATAATGAGATATATGGGGCATGTTGAGGATAGAGAGGCAAGACCAGATATAATGAGATATATGGGGCATGTTGAGGATAGAGAGGCAAGACCAGATATAATGAGATATATGGGGCATGTTGTAAACAGAGAGGCAAGACCAGATATAATGAGATATATGGGGCATGTTGTAAACAGAGAGGCAAGACCAGATATAATGAGATATATGGGGCATGTTGAGGATAGAGAGGCAAGACCAGATATAATGAGATATATGGGGCATGTTGAGGATAGAGAGGCAAGACCAGATATAATGAGATATATGGGGCATGTTGAGGATAGAGAGGCAAGACCAGATATAATGAGATATATGGGGCATGTTGAGGATAGAGAGGCAAGACCAGATATAATGAGATATATGGGGCATGTTGAGGATAGAGAGGCAAGACCAGATATAATGAGATATATGGGGCATGTTGTAAACAGAGAGGCAAGACCAGATATAATGAGATATATGGGGCATGTTGAGGATAGAGAGGCAAGACCAGATATAATGAGATATATGGGGCATGTTGAGGATAGAGAGGCAAGACCAGATATAATGAGATATATGGGGCATGTTGTGCAAGACCAGATATAATGAGATATATGGGGCATGTTGTAAACAGAGAGGCAAGACCAGATATAATGAGATATATGGGGCATGTTGAGGCTAGAGAGGCAAGACCAGATATAATGAGATATATGGGGCATGTTGAGGATAGTGAGGCAAGAGTTTAAATTGGAGAACAGAAAAGGAGAGAGACAGAGAAAGAGAGAGGGAGAGAGGGAGAGAGTGAGAGAGAGAGAAAAAGAGAGAAAAGAGAGAGGGGGAAGAGAATTAATTGAGAGAGAGAGAGAGAGAGAGAGAGAGAGAGAGAGAGAGAGAGAGAGAGAGAGAGAGAGAGAGAGAGAGAGAGAGAGTGAATTGAGAGAGAGCGAGAGAGAGATACTCATGGGCATAGGAGCCTAGAGGGGCCTAGAGAGAGAGAGAGAGAGAGAGAGAGAGAGAGAGAGAGGTGAAACCTGAGACAGTGAGTCAGAGAGTTATAGCGAGAATAAAGAGAGAGGTTCTAGTGATAGAGACTGAGTCTGATGTCAAAGCAGTGAAAGCCCAGCGGACACTGTGATGATCATCTTACCTGTCCATCATTCCAACACAGTCTTGGAGCCGAGGCCCAACGCAGCTGAGGAGAGAATCATCAGTAGTCAGCTTACAGAAACACTTCAGTAACCTCAACAATAAGCATCCACCAACTCTTTACAAAGTGTGCACATACTATGAACAAATTCCATCACGCATAAACATGAATAACCAATTGATAAGCACTTCTAATAGCTGGTTGATGAAAGTCATTATTGAGTGAACATAACAAGCTATACGTGAACATAGCTCAACGGTCCAAGACTGTCAACCTACTTAGTAAGAGAGACATAACGAGGGGATGAAGTCCTGACCAGCTACTGAGAGGTAGAGATGATACAGACTATGGAGGTGTATAACAGACAGACAGCCAGCCAGCCAGCCAGCCAGCCAGCCAGCCAGCCAGCCAGCCAGCCAGCCAGCCAGACAGACAGACAGACAGACAGACAGACAGACAGACAGACAGACAGACAGACAGACAGACAGACAGACAGACAGACAGACAGACAGACAGACAGACAGAAAGAAAGACTGACAGACAGGCAGACAGAATAGACAGACAGACAGAAAGACAGACAGACAGACAGACAGACAGACAGGCAGACAGACAGGTAGACAGGCAGACAGAAAGACTGACAGACAGGCAGACAGAAAGAGACAGAGATAGAGAGGCAGACAGAAAGAAATAGTCTTTCTGTCTGTCAGTCTGCCTGTCTGCCTGTCTGCCTGTCTGTCAGTCTTTCTGTCTGTCAGTCTGCCTGTCTGTTTGTCTGTCAGTCTGTCAGTCTTTCTGGCAGACAGCTAGACAGGCAGACAGGTAGACAGGCAGACAGGCAATGTGGACTGATTAAAACAAGGCCATTGGGCTTCTCTCTCATTATCTATAACACATTTAAAGAGGATTGTAATCAGCCTC
>NW_025746169.1:92500-95000 GCF_021184085.1 Oncorhynchus gorbuscha
CTCCACTCCTACCTGTCCTCCACTCCTCCCTGTCCTCCCCTCCTCCCTGTCCTTCCCTCTTCCCTGTCCTCCACTCCTCCCTGTCCTCCACTCCTCCCTGTCCTCCACTCCTCCCTGTCCTCCCCTCCTCCCTGTCCTCCCCTCCTCCCTGTCCTCCCCTCCTCCCTGTCCTCCACTCCTCCCTGTCCTCCCCTCCTCCCTGTCCTCCACTCCTCCCTGTCCTCCCCTCCTCCCTGTCCTCCCCTCCTCCCTGTCCTCCCCTCCTCCCTGTCCTCCCCTCCTCCCTGTCCTCCCCTCCTCCCTGTCCTCCCCTCCTCCCTGTCCTCCCCTCCTCCCTGTCCTCCACTCCTCCCTGTCCTCCCCTCCTCCCTGTCCTCCCCTCCTCCCTGTCCTCCCCTCCTCCCTGTCCTCCACTCCTCCCTGTCCTCCACTCCTCCCTGTCCTCCCCTCCTCCCTGTCCTCCCCTGGGGTTCTTTACACAAGTATCAAATTCCACCAATAGGGCTTTAACAGGGGCCTGTAAAAAAGGGTCTCCATGACAGCTGGATATATCATGACCCTAAACCATGGAGAGTTATACACCACTGTCCCTACGCCACATATAAAACAAGACTAGCGTCCCCCTACATGGCAGGGGAGATGATTTAAACCAACCTTGGGTTGTTATAGTTCCAGGCTGAGAGAGGGGGGGTTCAAGGGATTTCAACCGGGTGGCATTTTAAAGGAAAATTCTAGCATTTAGAAGAGGGCAGGTGGGAATGGATGAGGGACTTCTGAGGGGTGCGTTCTCTGTGGAAGGTCAGAGGCTGTCAAAAACACGTATCCTTCTGGAATGTGTTTTACCTTCGTAGCTGACGTGGTACTTTATTTATCTGGAATGTGTTTTACCTTCGTAGCTGACGTGGTACTTTATTTATCTGGAATGTGTTTTACCTTCGTAGCTGACGTGGTACTTTATTTATCTGGGATGTGTTTTACCTTCGTAGCTGACGTGATACTTTATTTATCTGGAATGTGTTTTACCTTCGTAGCTGACGTGGTACTTTATTTATCTGGAATGTGTTTTACCTTCGTAGCTGATGTGGTACTTTATTTATCTGGAATGTGTTTTACATTTGTAGCTGTTGATACTTTATTTATCTGGAATGTGTTTTACCTTCATAGCTGAGTGGTTACTTTATTAATCTGGAATGTGTTTTTACATTCGTAGCTAACAGTTGGTACTTTATTTATCTGGAATGTGTTTTACCTTCAGTAGCTGACGTGGTACTTTATTTATCTGGAATGTGTTTTACCTTCGTAGCTAACAGTTGGTACGTTTATTAATCTGGAATGTGTTTTACCTTCGTAGCTGACGTGGTACTTTATTTATCTGGAATGTGTTTTACCTTGTGTAGTCAGGAACATCTACTTTATCTATCTCCATAAAACCACATTTGAGGCGTTCAGGAACATCTCCCCTGATCAGTTCACATAACAGTTGGTTACGTTGTGTAGTCAGGAACATCTCCCTGATCAGTTCCCATAACAGTTGGTTACGTTGTGTAGTCAGGAACATCTCCCTGATCAGTTCCCATAACAGTTGGTTACGTTGTGTAGTCAGGAACATCTCCCCTGATCAGTTCACATAACAGTTGGTTACGTTGTGTAGTCAGGAACATCTCCCCTGATCAGTTCCCATAACAGTTGGTTACGTTGTGTAGTCAGGAACATCTCCCCTGATCAGTTCCCATAACAGTTGGTTACGTTGTGTAGTCAGGAACATCTCCCCTGATCAGTTCCCATAACAGTTGGTTACGTTGTGTAGTCAGGAACATCTCCCCTGATCAGTTCCCATAACAGTTGGTTACGTTGTGTAGTCAGGAACAACTCAGTGGACTAACTGTACAGTACACTCTAACTCCTGAAAGTCAAACTCTCCAGACAGGATGTGACATCAGCAGACCCAAAGGGCAGGTTAGTCATTTTCATTTCTGGATACAGCTCTGCAAACTGGTCAAGATCTGGCACAGTCATGTTTTGTTTTGATTATCATGCCTTGTCCCTGTTCTTCTAACCTTCTATGGTTTCCCTCTGCTGGTCTTATTAGGTTCTTCCATAACCTTTCTATCCCTAATCCCTAACCCTAACTCTTAACCCTAACCCGCTCTCTCTTCCCTAACGTTCCGTAACCCTGCTCCCAATGTTCCTATTCCCCTAATCAATCATTTAACCATATCGATCCTTTTCCCTTTAACCCTTGCCTAAACCTGTTCCCAGGAACCTTTCTCCCTGATGAGTCCCTAATTTCTCTAACCTTGTTATTCGAACATCTGCCCTATCGGTTCCCTAAATTCACCGTGCTGTGTTTGTGTATCAGGAACCTGTAACCCTATCGTGTTTTCCTAACAGATGCTAAACGTGGTTAACCAGGTGTCTGAGTCTGTTTGGTTCAATGCCTTCCCATAACCTTGTTCACCTGCTGTTAACCCTAAGCCTAACACCTAACCTCGTCATAACC
>NW_025746169.1:97500-112500 GCF_021184085.1 Oncorhynchus gorbuscha
CTTAGCAGAGTCAATATGTCTGATATAGTAACAGGCTTAGCAGAGTCAATATGTCTGATATAGTAACAGGCTTAGCAGAGTCAATATGTCTGATATAGTAACAGGCTTAGCAGAGTCAATATGTCTGATATAGTAACAGGCTTAGCAGAGTCAATATGTCTGATATAGTAACAGGCTTAGCAGAGTCAATAATTATGTCTGATATAGTAACAGGCTTAGCAGAGTCAATATGTCTGATATAGTAACAGGCTTAGCAGAGTCAATATGTCTGATATAGTAACAGGCTTAGCAGAGTCAATATGTCTGATATAGTAACAGGCTTAGCAGAGTCAATATGTCTGATATAGTAACAGGCTTAGCAGAGTCAATAATTATGTCTGATATAGTAACAGGCTTAGCAGAGTCAATATGTCTGATATAGTAACAGGCTTAGCAGAGTCAATAATTATGTCTGATATAGTAACAGGCTTAGCAGAGTCAATATGTCTGATATAGTAACAGGCTTAGCAGAGTCAATAATTATGTCTGATATAGTAACAGGCTTAGCAGAGTCAATATGTCTGATATAGTAACAGGCTTAGCAGAGTCAATACGTCTGATATAGTAACAGGCTTAGCAGAGTCAATATGTCTGATATAGTAACAGGCTTAGCAGAGTCAATATGTCTGATATAGTAACAGGCTTAGCAGAGTCAATATGTCTGATATAGTAACAGGCTTAGCAGAGTCAATATGTCTGATATAGTAACAGGCTTAGCAGAGTCAATATGTCTGATATAGTAACAGGCTTAGCAGAGTCAATAATTATGTCTGATATAGTAACAGGCTTAGCAGAGTCAATATGTCTGATATAGTAACAGGCTTAGCAGAGTCAATAATTATGTCTGATATAGTAACAGGCTTAGCAGAGTCAATATGTCTGATATAGTAACAGGCTTAGCAGAGTCAATATGTCTGATATAGTAACAGGCTTAGCAGAGTCAATATGTCTGATATAGTAACAGGCTTAGCAGTGTCAATATGTCTGATATAGTAACAGGCTTAGCAGAGTCAATAATTATGTCTGATATAGTAACAGGCTTAGCAGTGTCAATATGTCTGATATAGTAACAGGCTTAGCAGAGTCAATAATTATGTCTGATATAGTAACAGGCTTAGCAGAGTCAATATGTCTGATATAGTAACAGGCTTAGCAGAGTCAATAATTATGTCTGATATAGTAACAGGCTTAGCAGAGTCAATATGTCTGATATAGTAACAGGCTTAGCAGAGTCAATATGTCTGATATAGTAACAGGCTTAGCAGAGTCAATATGTCTGATATAGTAACAGGCTTAGCAGAGTCAATATGTCTGATATAGTAACAGGATTAGCAGAGTCAATATGTCTGATATAGTAACAGGCTTACAGAGTCAATATGTCTGATATAGTAACAGGCTTTGCAGAGTCAATAATTATGTCTGATATAGTAACAGGCTTAGCAGAGTAAACATGTGTGTGTGTGTGTGTGTTTCTCTAATCATATGACTGAGACACACACCCACAAAACCTAAGGCCACAATGGGAAGAGGAGTGGAGAGGAGGAGAGAATAAAGGATAGAAGAGAAGGAGGGGGAGGGGGGGAAGAGAAGAGGGGAGCAGGGGAGGAGAGGGGAGGAGGGGAAGAGATATCGACACCCCGCTGTTCGTGTCCACATCAGCACCACCATCAGATAATGCTTTGAAGGATGGTGTCGGTGAATATGGGGCTGGCTGTCGATAGGCTGGCTGTCGATAGGCTGGCTGTCGATAGGCTGGCTGTCGATAGGCTGGCTGTCGATAGGCTGGCTGTCGATAGTATACTTTTCAGATGTGAGAGATTGTCGCTCCAACTGGGACTAAGACTCAGCAGAGTGGAGGGATACAGTACAGTACACAAACAGGTAGGCCCTACTTTCTCTCAGCAAGGAAATGCTGGGCCTATGGAAGCAGTTAGATGTGTTCAGGTCATGTTGTAACTGTCTTGCAGTCGGGGAAATGGTTTATCATGGCTCTATAATGCTACTCAACTGCTCAATTCTAAATCGACCCTAGCCCACTCCCGTATATCTGAGAAAATTGGCTAGATACTGTATAAACATTATGGGTAATGGCTTCACATTACCTTCTGATTGGCTAGGTGGTGAAAACGTCCAATCTAATCTCCTCTAGAGATCTACAGTGGGGACTAGGGAGTAGTAGGCTAGAGGTTGATTTGGAATTCAGCATGCGTGATATTTTAGAGAGTCCTGTATATCATTAGAGGGGATGTGATGAGTTGGAGAAAGGGTCAGATATGACGAGGAATCAGAATACTGTATATCATTAGAGGGGATGAGATGAGTTGGAGAAAGGGTCAGCTATGACGAGGAATCACAATACTGTATATCATTAGAGGGGATGTGATGAGTTGGAGAAAGGGTCAGATATGATGAGGAATCAGAATACTGTATATCATTAGAGGGGATGAGATGAGTTGGAGAAAGGGTCAGATATGATGAGGAATCAGAATACTGTATATCATTAGAGGGGATGAGATGAGTTGGAGAAAGGGTCAGATATGATGAGGAATCAGAATACTGTATATCATTAGAGGGGATGAGATGAGTTGGAGAAAGGGTCAGATATGATGAGGAATCAGAATACTGTATATTATTAGAGGGGATGTGATGATTTGGAGAAAGGATTAGATATGATGAGGAATCATGGCTGTGTCTCAGTCCCAAATAACACCATATATAGTACACTACTTTGGACCAGATCCCTATGGGCCCTGGTCTAAAATAGTGCACTATATAGGGGATAGGGTGTCATTTGGGACACATATAGTAAGTCTTTATTCTATGCCCTGTTCCAATCATCAGATCAAGCATCAGTCCAGATAAATTGCCAGTACATATAAAAATAGCATGTTCAATTGGACACAGAGCAGCGTGCCACCACACCAAAGGGCAGTGTGGCAGTAGTCCACCCTTCTCCATCCTCCATCCTCCCTCCACCTCCTTTCACCCTCCACCCTCCTCCCTCCTCCTTCCTCCCGCCCTCCTCCCTCCACCCTCCTCCCTCTCTCCGCCCTCCTCCCTCCACCCTCCTCCTTCCTCCCGCCCTCCTCCCTCCTCCATCCAACCACCTCCCTCCCTCCCTCCCACCACCCTCCTCCATCCAACCACCCTCCACCCTCTTTCTTCCTTCCTCCCAACCTCCCACCTCCACCCTCCCCTCTCCACCCTCCTCTCCTCCATTTCTCTCTCCTCTTTTTTAAACTAAATTATTTTTTTTTCTCAGGAAGCAGTTTCCAGATGAATCCTTTTGAAAAGGCTGGGTGGTGGAAGAAGGCAGTCTTTTGTTCAGAGAAAAATGGAGGAGTATCACGGAAGACAAAGGAAGGTTCCACGGCAGTTGTTCCCCGTTGAATTGAACGATCCTTTCCATTCATTCCGCTGGTTCCTTCTCGTTGGTTTTCCTTGTGCGTTGCAGTTGGTTGGGGCGTGTACGCCAAACGCACACCACTGTCTTCAGGGAGAAGGGGTGATGGGGATTAGCAGCATTTTAGCAGGAATTTGGCAGGACTGAGGCTCTTTCAGGTCGAGTGGTGCCTGCGCCAGAGGCGAACCTGACGCCACACGGCCAACTCACGAGAACAACTTTTTTAATTAAACACTTTCAAGGTTTTCTAATCCTCCTCCTTCCATTCCCCCGCGGCCACGAGAGCACAGGATTTTTTCCCTCTTTCTCCCTGTTCTTTTATTCGCTGGCCTTTCAGTGTGAGAATTAACTTGACTCTCATTTAGAAAGGCAAAGGCACAGAGATGGAGAGTTAAATAGGCCTAGTTTTTAAAACCAGAAGTCAATCAGTTTGACTACAGTCGTGGCCAAAGGTTTTGAGAATGACACAAATATTAATTTTCACAAAGTCTGCTGCCTCAGTTTGTATGATGGCAATTTGCATATACTCCAGAATGTTATGAAGAATGATCAGATGAATTTGCCATGCAAATGACCTGAATCCCCAAAAAACATTTCCACTGCGAGTGTTGACAAGGACAAGGCTGGGGATCACTCTGTCATGCTGATTGAGTTTGAATAACAGACTGGAAGCTTCAAAAGGAGGGTGGTGCTTGGACGCATTGTTCTTCCTCTGTCAACTATGGTTACCTGCAAGGAAATACGTGCCGTCATCATTGCTTTGCACAAAAAGGGCTTCACAGGCAAGGATATTGCTGCCAGTAAGATTGCACCTAAATCAACCTTTTATCGGATCATCAAGAACTTCAAGGAGAGTTGTTCAATTGTTGTGAAGAAGGCTTCAGGGCGCCCAAGAAAGTCCAGCAAGCGCCAGAACCGTCTCCTAAAGATGATTCAGCTGTGGGATCGGGGCATCACCAGTATAGAGCTTGCTCAGGAATGGCAGCAGGCAGGTGCGAGTGCATCTGCACGCACATTGAGGCGAAGACTTTTGGAGGATGGCCTAGTGTTAAGAAGGGCAGCAAAGAAGCCACTTCTCTCCAGGAAAAACATCAGGGACAGACTGATATACTGCAAAAGGTACAGGGATTGGACTGCTGAGGACTGGGGTAAAGTCATGTTATCTGATGAATCCCCTTTCTGAATGTTTGGGGCATCCGGAAAAAATATTGTCCGGAGAAGACAAGGTGAGCGCTACCATCAGTCCTGTGTCATGCCAACAGTAAAGCATCCTGAGACCATTCGTGTGTGGGGTTGCTTCTCAGCCAAGGGAGTGGCTGAGAACACAGCCATGAATAAAGAATGGTACCAACTTCTCCCAACCATCCAGGAACAGTTTGATTACGAACAATGCCTTTTCCAGCATGATGGAGCACCTTGCCATAAGGCAAAAGTGATAACTATGTGTCTCAGGGAACAAAACAGATATTATGGGTCCATGGCCAGGAAACACCCCAGATCTTAATCTCATTGAGAATTTATGGTCAATCCCCAAGAGGCGGGTGGACAAACAAAAACCCACAAATTCTGACAAACTCCAAGCATTGATTATGCAAGAATGGGCTGCCATCAGTCAGGATGTGGCCCAGAAGTTAATTGACAGCATGCCAGGGCAGATTGCAGAGGTCTTGAAAGAGAAGGGCCAACACTGCAAATACTGACTCTTTGCATCAACTTCACGTAGTTGTCAATAAAAGCCTTTGACACTTTTGAAATATTTGTAATTATACTTCAGTATTCCATAGTAACATCTGACAAAATATCTAAAGACACTGAAATTAATATTTGTGTCATTCTCAAAACTTTGGCCACGACTGTATATAGCCATTAGCTATAGGAGGGCTACAGGAGGTTATAGGAGGCTACAGGAGGGCTATAGGAGGCTACAGGAGGGCTATAGGAGGGCTACAGGAGGGCTACAGGAGGGCTATAGGAGGGCTATATGAGGGTTATCGGAGGCAACAGTAGGCTATAGGGAGGCTAGAGGAGGGCTATAGGAGGCTACAGGAGGGGTACAGGAGGCTTAGGAGGGTTATAGGAGGCTACAGTAGGCTATAGGAGGGTTATTGGAGGCTACACGAGGCTATAGGAGGGCTACAGGAGGGCTACAGGAGGCTATATGAGGGCTACAGGAGGGAAACAGTAGGGCTACAGGAGGCTATAGGAGGGCTACAGGAGGTTATAGGAGGGCTACAGGAGGCTATAGGAGGGCTACAGGAGGCTATAGGAGGGCTACAGGAGGTTATAGGAGGGCTACAGGAGGTTATAGGAGGGCTACAGGAGGCTATAGGAGGGCTACAGGAGGCTATAGGAGGGAGGAGGCTACAGGAGGCTACAGGAGGCTTAAGGAGGCTACAGGAGGAGGCTAGGAGGGCTACAGGAGGCTACAGGAGGGTTATAGGAGGGCTACAGGGGGAGGAGGCTAGGAGGGCTACAAGATGCTATATGAGGTCATATGAGGTTATATGAGGCTACAGGAGGGGAGGGCTACAGGAGGGAGGGAGGCTACAGGAGGTTACGAGGGGAGGGCTACAGGAGGTTATAGGAGACTATAGGAGGGCTACAGGAGGCTACAGGAGGGTTATAGGAGGGCTACAGCGGGCTTAAGGAGGGATATAGGAGGGCTACAAGATGCTATATGAGGTCATATGAGGTTATATGAGGCTACAGGAGGGTTATAGGAGGGCTACAGGAGGCTATAGGAGGGCTACAGGAGGCTACAGGAGGGCTACAGGAGGCTTAAGGAGGCTATAGGAGGGCTACGGGAGGGCTACAGGAGGGCTACAGGAGGCTATAGGAGGTTATAGGAGGCTATAGGAGGGCTACAGGAGGCTACAGGAGGGTTATAGGAGGGCTACAGGAGGCTTTAGGAGGGCTACAAGATGCTATATGAGGTCATAGGAGGTTATATGAGGCTATAGGAGGGCTACAGGAGGCTATAGGAGGGCTACAGGAGGCTACAGGAGGGACACAGGAGGGATACAGGAGGCTACAGGAAGCTATAGGAGGTTATAGGAGGCTATAGGAGGCTATATGAGACTATAGGAGGCTATAGGAGGTTATAGGATGCTATAGGAGGCTCTATGAGGTTATAGGAGGCTATATGAGGCTATAGGAGGCTATAGGAGGTTATAGGAGGTTATAGGATGTTATAGTAGGCTATATGAGGTTATAGGAGGCTATAGGAGGCTATAAGAGGTTATATGAGGCTATATGAGGCTATATTAGGTTATAGGAGGCTATAGGAGGCTAGATGAGAATATGGGAGGTTATAGGAGGTTATAGGATGTTATAGTAGGCTATATGAGGTTATAGGAGGCTATAGGAGGCTATATGAGGTTATAGGAGGCTATAGGAGGCTATAGGAAGGACAGATTGGCAGGGTTTGCATTTTGCATGCAAGCTCAATGAAGAGCAGCTAAAGCATTGGGAGGACAACACATACTGTTGAACACACGTCTAGTACATGTCTGCAGTGCTCTGTCTGTGACGAGGTAAGCCGATCGATCAAGACGTCATGTACCACCTCCTGCCTCCAGCCTCTCCACGTGATCACAGTTCGGTTCTCACATAGGATGTTGTGTTCCAGCTGCTTTTTACCCCCCTCCTCCTCTTCATCTTCTTCAAAGTCTCAGCTGTGAGCTGTTTTTCCTGCCGACTTCAAACACCTCCTCCCACATAAAGCACACAGAGGAGAAATGTGATGGAGAAACACAGACACTGGTTCCCCCTGTGAGAACAGGCGAACCTGACACCAGACACGGGTTCCCCCTGTGAGGACAGGCTAACCTGACACCAGACACGGGTTCCCCCTGTGAGGACAGGCTAACCTGACACCAGACCCTGATTCCCCCTGTGAGGACAGGCGAACCTGACACCAGACATGGGTTCCCCCTGTGAGGACAGGCTAACCTGACACCAGACCCTGATTCCCCCTGTGGGGACAGGCTAACCTGACACCAGACCCTGATTCCCCCTGTGGGGACAGGCTAACCTGACACCAGACCCTGATTCCCCCTGTGGGGACAGGCTAACCTGACACCAGACCCTGATTCCCCCTGTGAGGACAGGCTAACCTGACACCAGACCCTGATTCCCCCTGTGAGGACAGGCTAACCTGACACCAGACCCTGATTCCCCCTGTGGGGACAGGCTAACCTGACACCAGACCCTGATTCCCCCTGTGGGGACAGGCTAACCTGACACCAGACCCTGATTCCCCCTGTGAGGACAGGCTAACCTGACACCAGACCCTGATTCCCCCTGTGGGGACAGGCTAACCTGACACCAGACCCTGATTCCCCCTGTGAGGACAGGCTAACCTGACACCAGACCCTGATTCCCCCTGTGAGGACAGGCTAACCTGACACCAGACCCTGATTCCCCCTGTGGGGACAGGCTAACCTGACACCAGACCCTGATTCCCCCTGTGAGGACAGGCTAACCTGACACCAGACCCTGATTCCCTCTGTGAGGACAGGCTAACCTGACACCAGACCCTGATTCCCCCTGTGGGGACAGGCTAACCTGACACCAGACCCTGATTCCCCCTGTGAGGACAGGCTAACCTGACACCAGACCCTGATTCCCCCTGTGAGGACAGGCTAACCTGACACCAGACCCTGATTCCCCCTGTGGGGACAGGCTAACCTGACACCAGACCCTGATTCCCCCTGTGGGGACAGGCTAACCTGACACCAGACCCTGATTCCCCCTGTGAGGACAGGCTAACCTGACACCAGACCCTGATTCCCCCTGTGGGGACAGGCTAACCTGACACCAGACCCTGATTCCCCCTGTGGGGACAGGCTAACCTGACACCAGACCCTGATTCCCCCTGTGAGGACAGGCTAACCTGACACCAGACCCTGATTCCCCCTGTGGGGACAGGCTAACCTGACACCAGACCCTGATTCCCCCTGTGGGGACAGGCTAACCTGACACCAGACCCTGATTCCCCCTGTGAGGACAGGCTAACCTGACACCAGACCCTGATTGACACCAGACCCCCCCTGTGGGGACAGGCTAACCTGACACCAGACCCTGATTCCCCTGTGAGGACAGGCTAACCTGACACCAGACCCTGATTCCCTCTGTGGGACAGGCTAACCTGACACCAGACCCTGATTCCCCCTGTGAGGACAGGCTAACCTCACACCAGACCCTGATTCCCCCTGTGGGGACAGGCTAACCTGTCACCAGACCCTGATTCCCCCTGTGAGGACAGGCTAACCTGACACCAGACCCTGATTCCCCCTGTGGGGCTAACCTGTCACCAGACCCAGGATTCCCCCTGTGAGGACAGGCTAACCTGACACCAGACCCTGATTCCCCCTGTGAGGACAGGCTAACCTGACACCAGACCCTGATTCCCCCTGTGAGGACAGGCTAACCTGACACCGTAAGAGTCACGTTTGTTTATTCACCCAGAATAAGCTCATTGTATTGTAATTCAGGGCATTTTCATTACTTCCACTCAACCAGGATATGGTGAGGAAGAGAGGAAGACTACGAAGAAGTATTCCCTGTTAAGTGTCCAGAATGGAAATATTTACCTACAATTATTTGAATGAAACCCAACATACATTCAATACTGTTATGTCTGTCATCTCTCCATTCATTGGTCGATATCGCGCCAGCAGCACTGGTCAGGTCTTGTCATTCTGAAGATGTGATTGGTCAACTCACCCGTCATAGAGGTTGCAGGACGGCACACAGGAACGTCCTCGGCTAAAGTAACGACAGGATAGGCACTGGTTAGGCCCTGGACCCCAGCAACCATCTTCAGAACACAGCCGGTCACACACCATCCTCTGTTGGGCTGTGGAGCACGCACACATATGAACACACACACAGATGGACCCGAGAACACACACAAGTGCAAACAAATGAACAAACACGCACGCGTTTGTGCACGTGCGCACACACACACCCACACCCACCCACACACACACACACACACACACACACACACACACACACACACACACACACACACACACACACACACACACACACACACACACACACACACACACACACACACACACACACACACAAACACACATATCAGGGACACAGCGATATGAAGTAGAAAATTACAAAGTTGTTCATGACAGCACAATAAGGTGAGAACGTCGATGTTATATTGGCAATATGTGCTAACGCATGATGAAAGTAGCCTAAAGGGTAGTGTGTGTGTGTGTGTGTGTGTGTGTGTGTGTGTGTGTGTGTGTGTGTGTGTGTGTGTGTGTGTGTGTGTGTGTGTGTGTGTGTGTGTGTGTGTGCGTGCGTGTGTGTGTGTGTGTGTGTGTGTGGTCACCAGTATTTCCCATACCTCTACCATTCTTTCTGCCCAGGCCTGTTACAACACTGTAAAACACTGTTTTAAACTTAAACAGTCAATAGACACTGCATCTGACGACACTCCCCGCTGACCTCCACAAGCCCATCCACTTTCCTCATCGACTGCCCCAGTGAGTGACACATTCCCTGGGGTGAGCCATCTGCCATGTCCCCCTGTTCCCCTGTCCCAATCTACTTCCACAGCTCCCCCTCCATTGTCTGGGCTGGTCGATGGCTGGATGCGAGACTAATGAAGAGGCCTCCTAACAGGGTTATTGATCCCACTGCACACCGCAAGACTCATTAACACGCTAATGACATCAACACCCGCTTGGCAGGAAGACTCCACAACATGTCCTCCTTTGTCTTTGTCTATGTCTTTATCTTTCTCTTCATCTTCATCTCGCTCTCCTTCCTTCCTTCCTTCCTTCCTTCCTTCCTTCCTTCCTTCCTTCCTTCCTTCCTTCCTTCCTTCCTTCCTTCCTTCCTTCCTTCCTTCCTTCCTTCCTTCCTTCCTTCCTTCTCTTTCTCTTATCCCCATTTCTCTCTCTCTCTCTCCCTGCCTCCCTCCCTCCCTCCCTCCCTCCCTCCCTATCTCTCTCTCTCTCTCTCTCTTCACTCTCTCATTGTCTGTCTTGTATCAGTGTGACATGTGTGTTGTTCACTCCCAGCCCCATCTCACAGGACCAATGTGTTATTCTGAGGATGCTGAGGTGTCAAACTGCTACCGTCCAGCCCTAGTTTCCAAGCTCTCCATAGACCAAGCATGGAGCCTTGTGGCTACTAGCCTTTTGGAACCCTGATGGAGCCAAAATGGAGCTGGCTCTTGTTCTGGAACCACACAAAGTAAATCTCGCATAGGATCAAACTCTCTATGTGCTTGAATCAAAACAAGAGGTCTGAGTAATACAATCCCCTGACATGAATGCATGAGAGTCCCTCTACAGAAAATCACATAACCTGTCATTTTCTCCAACACCTTACAACTCAGTAAGTTCTTTCCCAGTAAGCACTTTGTTCAGCAGAGAGCTGAATCAGGGGTTTAGTGTCTGTAGGGGGCGGGGTCCCTAGAATGGAATGACACCATAGTGTTGAAAACTTGTGACTGTGTGGACTTAGTGCATGTGTACATACCTGAATAAGTCTGCTGCTGCATCTCTGTGTGTGTGTACATACCTGAATAAGTCTGCTCCTGCATCTCTGTGCATGTGTACATACCTGAATAAGTCTGCTCCTGCATCTCTGTGCATGTGTACATACCTGAATAAGTCTGCTCCTGCATCTCTCTGCATGTGTACATACCTGAATAAGTCTGCTCCTGCATCTCTGTGCGTGTGTACATACCTGAATAAGTCTGCTCCTGCATCTCTGTGCGTGTGTACATACCTGAATAAGTGCGTGTGTGTCTGTGCAATCAACAACAGGTGTGTGTGCGTACCAACGCATGTGCGATCAAATCTGTGTCACTCACTGCACTCGCTGGGGGCGCGGTTGTTGCGGATGAGCACCTTCTGATTGCTGGTGCGGAACAGGCTGGTCCAGTTGACGGTGTTGTAGAAGCACAGGCGGCTGTTGTTGGTGATGTACACGTTGCCCGCACTGATCTCATCCAGAGACTGGAACTGGAGAGAGGAGATCCAACGCTGCTTCAGGATCAGCAGAGAGATCCCACTGTGAGAGCGAGAGAGAGAGAGACAGAGACAGGAGGGAGGGAGGGGAGGAGAGGAGGAGAGAGAGAGAGAGAGAGAGAGAGAGAGAGAGAGAGAGAGAGAGAGAGAGAGAGAGAGAGAGAGAGAGAGAGAGAGAGAGAGAGGAGAGGGAGAGAGAGAGGAGGAGAGGGAGAGAGAGAGAGAGAGAGAGAGAGAGAGAGAGAGAGAGAGAGGCGAGAGAGAGAGAGGGAGGGAGGGAGAGAGAGAGGAGAGGGAGGGAGGGAGGGAGGGCGAGAGAGAGAGAGAGAGAGAGGGAGGGAGGGAGGGAGAGAGAGAGAGAGAGAGAGAGAGAGAGAGAGTGAGAGAGAGGGCGAGAGACAGAGAGGGAGGGAGGGAACCATTCATGTTGTTAAAGAAGGGAGGGATAGAACATAGATTAGCAGATAGAAGAGTTTAAAGAGATAGCATCATTAAAGAGAGAGAGAGAGAGAGAGAGAGAGAGAGAGAGAGAGAGAGAGAGAGAGAGAGAGAGAGAGAGAGAGAGAGAGAGAGAGCAAACCGAGAGAGAGAGAGAGAGCTCTTTGTTTAAATTGATGTTGAGAGAAGAAAATATATAGAGAACATAGATTAGCATCAATAGAAGAAATAGATCATTAAAAGAGAGAAAGGGGAGAGAGAGAGAGAGAGAGAGAGAGAGAGAGAGAGAGAGAGAGAGAGAGAGAGAGAGAGAAGAGAGAGAGAAAAGTGAGAAGAAGAGCGAGAAGAATCAGAAGAAGATGCTGAAAGCTGAGGGTCATGAAATGAAAATGAAGGAGAGAGTAGGCGGAGAGTTCTGCATTCAGCTCTAGACAGTTGACTCTATCACATGTGATTGTGCTGAGTTTGACAGTCCTCCTCCATGTACAGAGTGTACTACCAACTAATACATCATTTAGAAAACAAGACACTGCAACTCCTTTGACTCCTTTGACTCTGCGCCTCCCCTTGGATCTTGCTGCGATCAGCTAATGCAAAACAGTTATCAAAACAACATATTAATCAAAAGGGTTGCTAGGAGCATCAAAGGGCCCTTTTGGAACCCGGGTTGTATGGGGCCCTTAGAAGAACATAACCCGGCTGATCATTAGTGCAGAGAACTTTACAGCGCAGAGAGAGAAGAACCAGAAGGAGTGAGGAGAGTGTGTGTGTGTGTGAGAGAGAGAGAGAGAGAGAGAGAGAGAGAAGAGAGAGAGAGAGAGAGAGAGAGAGAGAGAGAGAGAGAGAGAGAGAGAGAGAGAGAGAGAGAGAGAGAGAGAGAGAGAGAGAGAGAGAGAGAGAGAGAGAGAGAGAGAGAGAGAGAGAGAGAGAGAGAAACAGGGAGAGAGGAGAGAGAGAGAAACAGGGAGAGAGAGAGAGACGGGGAGAGAGCGGAAACAGAGCGAGACGGGAGAGAGAGAGAGAGAGAGAGAGAGAGAGAGAGAGAGAGAGAGAGAGAGAGAGAGAGAGAGAGAGAGAGAGAGAGAGAGAGAGAGAGAGAGAGAGAGAGAGAGAGAGAGAGAGAGAGAGAGAAGTATGCGGTCCACTCACCAACCAAGAATTCACAAAATTGGACAAACACCAAAATTGAGACTCTGCATAATGAATTCTGCTAAAAGTATCCTCTGTGTACGATGTAAAACACAAAGTAATGTGTCATCAAATTATCAAAATCCAGAAAAGAGCCGTTAAATTCTACAACCACCTAAAAGGAAGCGATTCCCAAACCTTCCATAACAAAGCCATCACCTACAGAGAGAGGAACCTGGAGAAGGGTCCCCTAAGCAAGCTGGTCCTGGGGCTCTGTTCGCAAACACAAACAGACCCCACAGAGTCCCAGGACAACAGCACAATTAAACCCAACCAAATCACGAGAGAACAAAAATATAATTACTTGACACATTGGAAAGAATTAACAAAAAACTGAGCAAACTAGAATGCTATTTGGCCCTAACCAGAGAGTACACAGTGGCAGAATACCTGACCACTGTGACTGACCCAAACTTAAGGAAAGCGTTGACTTTGTACAGACTCAGTGAGCATAGCCTTGCTATTGAGAAAGGCCGCCGTAGGCAAACATTGCTCTCAAGAGAAGACAGGCTATGTGCTCACTGCTCACAAAATGAGGTGGAAACTGAGCTGCACTTCCTAACCTCCTGCCCAATGTATGACCGACCATATTAGAGACACATATTTCCCTCAGATTACACAGATCCACAAAGAATTTGAAAACAAATCCAATTTTGATAAACTCCCATATCTACTGGGTGAAATACCACAGTGTGACATCACAGCAGCGAGATTTGTGACCTGTTGCCACATGAAAAGGGCAACCAGTGAAGAACAAACACCATTGTAAATACAACCCATATTTATGCTTATTTATTTTCCCTTTTGTACTTTAACTATTTGCACATCGTTACAACACTGTATATATACATAATATAACATTTAAAATGTCTTTATTCTTTTGAGAGAGAGAGAGAGAGAGAGAGGGGGGGTAGAGCAGAGGGATAAAGAGTAGGAACAGAAGAACAGAGGAGGAGGAAGAGGAGGGGAAAGGAGGAATACAAGGGCCAACACTAAACAGTTCTATGTTTCCCTGTGTGTTTGGAATGTCTATGTGAGTATGCAAGTACTTGTCATGTGTGCTCCCTCTCCGGCCTCTAGGTCACCAGGCTGCTCATTATGGCGCACACCTGTCACCATCATTACGTGCACCTGCGCGTCATCACTCACCTGGACTCCATCACCTCCCTGATTACCTTCCCTATATCTGTCACTCCCTTTGGTTCCTTCCCAGGTGTTATGGTTTCTGTTCCAGTGTATAGTCTCTGTGTTGTTCCTGGTTCTGGTTTTATGTTGCGTTTATTTCTTAAAACACTCACTTCCTGAACTTGCTTCCCGACTCTCAGCACACATCGTTATAGTCCTACACTGTGTGATTGTTTTAAACACCCATATTGGTGTATTTCGGGGGCAGCCAGCTAGATTCAGCCCGGAATATCATTCTAATAATGTATACACTGCAAATTGACCACAACTAAGCCCAAAAAGAGATTGTTTTTGAAAATAACAATAATTTAATATCTTGATTATATTGAGACACCGTCACTTCGGTCTCTTTTATACCTGGTGGGAATACTTGGGAACAGATTCCCTAAATACATAGATTATTGTATACCTGGTGGGTGGAACAGGATTATTTTATACCTGGTGGGAATACTTGGGGACAGATTCCCTAAATACATAGATTATTTTATACCTGGTGGGGACAGATTCCCTAAATACATAGATTATTTTATACCTGGTGGGGATGGGAACAGATTCCCTAAATACATAGATTATTTTATACCTGGTGGGGATACTTGGGACAGATTCCCTAAATACATAGATTATTTTATACCTGGTGGGGATACTTGGGGACAGATTCCCTAAATACATAGATTATTTTATACCTGGTGGGAATACTTGGGAACAGATTCCCTAAATACATAGATAATTTTATAC
>NW_025746169.1:117500-130000 GCF_021184085.1 Oncorhynchus gorbuscha
AGGGAAGGAGTGGTACAGACATCAGGATTGGTTAGGAGACAGAGAGGGGAGGGGTGGTACAGACATCAGGATTGGTTATGAGACAGAGAGGTAAGGAATGGTACAGACATCAGGATTGGTTAGGAGACAGAGAGGTAAGGAATGGTACAGACATCAGGATTGGTTAGGAGACAGAGAGGGAAGGGGTGGTACAGACATCAGGATTGGTTAGGAGACAGAGAGGTAAGGAATGGTACAGACATCAGGATTGGTTAGGAGACAGAGAGGGGAGGGGTGGTACAGACATCAGGATTGGTTAGGAGACAGAGAGGGGAGGGGTGGTACAGACATCAGGATTGGTTAGGAGACAGAGAGGGGAGGGGTGGTACAGACATCAGGATTGGTTATGAGACAGAGAGGTAAGGAATGGTACAGACATCAGGATTGGTTAGGAGACAGAGAGGGGAGGGGTGGTACAGACATCAGGATTGGTTAGGAGACAGAGAGGTAAGGAATGGTACAGACATCAGGATTGGTTAGGAGACAGAGAGGGGAGGGGTGGTACAGACATCAGGATTGGTTAGGAGACAGAGAGGTAAGGAATGGTACAGACATCAGGATTGGTTAGGAGACAGAGAGGGGAGGGGTGGTACAGACATCAGGATTGGTTAAGAGACAGAGAGGGGAGGGGTGGTACAGACATCAGGATTGGTTAGGAGACAGAGAGGGGAGGGGTGGTACAGACATCAGGATTGGTTAGGAGACAGAGAGGGGAGGGGTGGTACAGTGCGCCTCCACAGTCCAGAGCTTTGGACTGTCACGTCCTGACCTGAGATATCTCTGTTTTATTTGTATTTTGCTTAGGTCAGGGTGTGACTAGGGTAGGTACGCTAGTTTTGTAATGTCTAGGGTTTTTGTATTGTCTAGGGTTTTTGTATTGTCTAGGGTTTTGTAGGTCTAGGGTTTTGTAGGTCTAGGGTTTTGTAGGTCTAGGGTTTTGTAGGTCTAGGGGTTTTTGTATTTCTATGTTGGCCTGATATGGTTCCCAATCAGAGACAGCTGTTTATCGTTGTCTCTGATTGGGGATCATATTTAGGTAGTCATTTCCGTTTGGTGTTTGTGGGATCTGTCTATGTGTAGTTGCCTGTGAGCACTCGTTTGTATAGCTTCACGGTTCGTCTTGTTATTTTGTTAGTTTGTTCAGTGTTCATTCTTTAAATAAATAAGACTGTATGCATACCACGCTGCGCATTGGTCCGATCCTTATAACGAACGTGACAATTATGGGGATACCTTTGGGACAGATGTCATTATGGGGGTACAGTATGTGGGTACCTTTGGGACAGATGTCATTATGGGGGTACAGTATGTGGGTACCTTTGGGACAGATGTCATTATGGGGGTACAGTATGTGGGTACCTTTGGGACAGATGTCATTATGGGGGTACAGTATGTGGGTACCTTTGGGACAGATGTCATTATGGGGGTAACTTTGGCACAGATATCATTATGGGGGTACAGTATGTGGGTACCTTTGGGACAGATGTTTTTTTTCACCTTTATTTAACTAGTTAGGCAAGTTGAGAACAAGTTCTCATTTACAATTGCGACCTGGCCAAGATAAAGCAAAGCAGTTCGACAGATACAACGACACAGAGTTACACATGGAGTAAAACAAACATACAGTCAATAATACAGTATAAACAAGTCTATATACAATGTGAGCAAATTAGGTGAGAAGGGAGGTAAAGGCAAAAAAGGCCATGGTGGCAAAGTAAATACAATATAGCAAGTAAAACACTGGAATGGTAGTTTTGCAATGGAAGAATGTGCAAAGTAGAATAAAAATAATGGGGTGCAAAGGAGCAAAATAAATAAATTAATTAAATACAGTTGGGAAATAGGTAGTTGTTTGGGCTAAATTATAGGTGGGCTATGTACAGGTGCAGTAATCTGTAAGATGCTCTGACAGTTGGTGCTTAAAGCTAGTGAGGGAGATAAGTGTTTCCAGTTTCAGAGATTTTTGTAGTTCGTTCCAGTCATTGGCAGCAGAGAACTGGAAGGAGAGGCGGCCAAAGAAATAATTGGTTTTGGGGGTGACTAGAGAGATATACCTGCTGGAGCTTGTGCTACAGGTGGGAGATGCTATGGTGACCAGCGAGCTGAGATAAGGGGGGACTTTACCTAGCAGGGTCTTGTAGATGACATGGAGCCAGTGGGTTTGGCGACGAGTATGAAGCGAGGGCCAGCCAACGAGAGTGTACAGGTTGCAATGGTGGGTAGTATATGGGGCTTTGGTGACAAAACGGATGGCACTGTGATAGACTGCATCCAGTTTGCTGAGTAGAGTGTTGGAGGCTATTTTGTAAATGACATCACCGAAGTCGAGGATTGGTAGGATGGTCAGTTTTACAAGGGTATGTTTGGCAGCATGAGTGAAGGATGCTTTGTTGCGAAATAGGAAGCCAATTCTAGATTTAACTTTGGATTGGAGATGTTTGATATGGGTCTGAAAGGAGAGTTTACAGTCTAACCAGACACCTAAGTATTTGTAGTTGTCCACGTATTCTAAGTCAGAGCCGTCCAGAGTAGTGATGTTGGACAGGCGGGGAGGTGCAGGTAGCGGTCGGTTGAAGAGCATGCATTTAGTTTTACTTGTATTTAAGAGCAATTGGAAGCCACAGAAGGAGTACAGACATCAGGATTGGTTAGGAGACAGAGAGGGAAGGAGTGGTACAGACATCAGGATTGGTTAGGAGACAGAGAGGGAAGGGGTGGTACAGACATCAGGATTGGTTAGGAGACAGAAAGGGGAGGGGTGGTACAGACATCAGGATTGGTTAAGAGACAGAGAGGGGAGGGGTGGTACAGACATCAGGATTGGTTAAGAGACAGAGAGGGGAGGGGTGGTACAGACATCAGGATTGGTTAGGAGACAGAGAGGGAAGGGGTGGTACAGACATCAGGATTGGTTAAGAGACAGAGAGGGGAGGGGTGGTACAGACATCAGGATTGGTTAGCAGACAGAGAGGGAAGGGATGGTACAGACATCAGGATTGGTTAAGAGACAGAGAGGGGAGGGGTGGTACAGACATCAGGATTGGTTAGGAGACAGAGAGGGGAGGGGTGGTACAGACATCAGGATTGGTTAGCAGACAGAGAGGGAAGGGGTGGTACAGATGCGCCTCCACAGTCCAGTACGTCCTGTGCCTGCTCCCACACTCGCCCTGAGGTGCGTGTCTTCAGCCCGGTACCACCAGTGCCGGCACCACGCATCAGGTCTCCAGTGCGCCTCCACAGTCCAGAGCTTTGGACTGTCACGTCCTGACCTGAGATATCTCTGTTTTATTTGTATTTTGCTTAGGTCAGGGTGTGACTAGGGTAGGTACGCTAGTTTTGTAATGTCTAGGGTTTTTGTATTGTCTAGGGTTTTTGTATTGTCTAGGGTTTTGTAGGTCTAGGGTTTTGTAGGTCTAGGGTTTTGTAGGTCTAGGGGTTTTTGTATTTCTATGTTGGCCTGATATGGTTCCCAATCAGAGACAGCTGTTTATCGTTGTCTCTGATTGGGGATCATATTTAGGTAGTCATTTCCCTTTGGTGTTTGTGGGATCTGTCTATGTGTAGTTGCCTGTCAGCACTCGTTTGTATAGCTTCACGTTTCGGTCGGTTAAAGAGCATGCATTTAGTTTTACTTGTATTTAAGAGCAATTGGAGGCCACGGAAGGAGAGTTGTATGGCATTGAGGCTTGCCTGGAGGGTTGTTAACACAGTGTCCAAAGAAGGGCCGGAAGTATACAGAATGTTGTCGTCTGCGTAGAGGTGGATCAGGGACTCACCAGCAGCAAGAGCGACCTCATTGATGTATACAGAGAAGAGAGTCGGTCCAAGAATTGAACCCTGTGGCACCCCCATAGAGACTGCCAGAGGTCCGGACAGCAGACCCTCCGATTTGACACACTGAACTCTATCAGAGAAGTAGTTGGTGAACCAGGCGAGGCAATCATTTGAGAAACCAAGGCTGTCGAGTCTGCCGATGAGGATGTGGTGGTTGACAGAGTCGAAAGCCTTGGCCAGATCAATGAATACGGCTGCACAGTAATGTTTCTTATCGATGGCGGTTAAGATATCGTTTAGGACCTTGAGCGTGGCTGAGGTGCACCCATGACCAGCTCTGAAACCAGATTGCATAGCAGAGAAGGTATGGTGAGATTCGAAATGGTCGGTAATCTGTTTGTTGACTTGGCTTTCGAAGACCTTAGAAAGGCATGGTAGGATAGATATAGGTCTGTAGCAGTTTGGGTCAAGAGTGTCCCCCCCCTTTGAAGAGGGAGATGACCGCAGCTGCTATCCAATCTTTGGGAATCTCAGACGACACGAAAGAGAGGTTGAACAGGCTAGTAATAGGGGTGGCAACAATTTCGGCAGATAATTTTAGAAAGAAAGGGTCCAGATTGTCTAGCCCAGCTGATTTGTAGGGGTCCAGATTTTTCAGCTCTTTCAGAACATAAGCTGAATGGATTTGGGAGAAGGAGAAATGGGGAAGGCTTGGGCGAGTTGCTGTTGGGGGTGCAGTGCTGTTGACCGGGGTAGGAGTAGCCAGGTGGAAAGCATGGCCAGCCGTGGAAAAATGATTATTGAAATTCTCAATTATTGAGGATTTATCAGTGGTGACAGTGTTTCCTATCTTCAGTGCAGTGGGCAGCTGGGAGGAGGTGTTCTTATTCTCCATGGACTTTACATTGTCCCAGAACTTTTTTGAGTTAGTATTGCAGGAAGCAAATTTCTGCTTGAAAAAGCTAGCCTTGGCTTTTCTAACTGCCTGTGTATAACGGTTTCTAGCTTCCCTGAACAGCTGCATATCACGGGGCTGTTCGATGCTAATGCAGAACGCCATAGGATGTTTTTGTGTTGGTTAAGGGCAGTCAGGTCTGGGGAGAACCAAGGGCTATATCTGTTCCTGGTTCTAAATTTCTTGAATGGGCATGTTTATTTAAGATGGTTAGGAAGGCATTTAAAAAAAATATCCAGGCATCCTCTACTGACGGGATGAGATCAATATCCTTCCAGGATACCCCAGCCAGGTCGATTAGAAAGGCC
Organism: Oncorhynchus gorbuscha; assembly: GCF_021184085.1. NCBI lineage: Eukaryota > Metazoa > Chordata > Actinopteri > Salmoniformes > Salmonidae > Oncorhynchus > Oncorhynchus gorbuscha. Next base: position 122,577 of record NW_025746169.1, read on the forward strand.
TGCTCGCTGAAGTGTTTCAGGGAGCGTTTTACAGTGATGAGTGGAGGTCGTTTGACCGCTGACCCATTACGGATGCAGGCAATGAGGCAGTGATCGCTGAGATCTTGTTTGAAGACAGCAGAGGTGTATTTAGAGAGGAAGTTGGTTAGGATGATATCTATGAGGGTGCCCGTGTTTAAGGCTTTGGGGGGGGTAGCTGGTAGGTTCATTGATAATTTGTGTGAGATTGAGGGCATCAAGTTTAGATTGTAGGATGGCTGGGGTGTTAAGCATGTTCCAGTTTAGGTCGCCTAGCAGCACGAGCTCTGATGATAGATGGGGGGCAATCAGTTCCCATATGGTGTCCAGAGCACAGCTGGGGCAGAGGGTGGTCTATAGCAGGCGGCAACGGTGAGAGACTTGTTTTTAGAGAGGTGGATTTTTAAAAGTAGATGTTCAAATTGTTTGGGTACAGACCTGGATAGTAGGACAGAAGTCTGCATGCTATCTTTGCAGTAGATTGCAACACCGCCCCCTTTGGCAGTTCTATCTTGTCTGAAAATGTTGTAATTTGGAATTAAAATTTCAGAATTTTTGGTGGTCTTCCTAAGCCAGGATTCAGACACAGCTAGAACATCCGGGTTGGCAGAGTGTGCTAAAGCAGTGAATAGAACAAACTTAGGGAGGAGGCTTCTAATGTTAACATGCATGAAACCAAGGCTACTACGGTTACAGAAGTCATCAAAAGAGAGCGCCTGGGGAAAAGGAATGGAGCTAGGCACTGCAGGGCCTGGATTCACCTCTACATCGCCAGAGGAACATAGGAGGAGGAGAATAAGGGTACGGCTAAAAGCAATAAGAATTGGTCGTCTAGAACATCTGGAACAGAGAGTAAAAGGAGGTTTCTGGGGGCGATAAAATAGCATCAAGGTATAATGTACAGACAATGGTGTGGTAGGATGTGAATACAGTGGAGGTAAACCTAGGTATTGAGTGATGAAGAGAGATATTGTCTCTAGAAACATCATTGAAACCAGGAGATGTCATTGCATGTGTGGGTGGTGGAACTAATAAATTGGATAAGGTATAGTGAGCAGGACTAGAGGCTCTACAGTGAAATAAGCCAATAAACACTAACCAGAAGAGCAATGGACAAGACATACTGACATTAAGGAGAGGCATCCTTAGTCGAGTGATCAAAAGGGTCCAGTAAGTGGAGTGGTTGGTTTGGGGGTCACGGCGATTTAGACAGCTAGCCAGGACATCGGTAGCAAGCTAGCATAGGATGGAGGTCTGTTGTTAGCCACCTCTTGCGTTCCGTCAGTAGATTAGTGGGGTTCCGTGTGGTAGAGGGGATTAGTCCAAATCACACAACAACAAAAAAAACAATAGATATAGTTATAGAGGCCCAAGAAGAAACATAATAATAATAAAAATAAATAAATTGTCCAATTGTCTATTCTGAGAGCAGCCGGTAAGACAGCTAACGGTTAGCAGGCCGCAGATGGGCGTTCAGGTAACGTCGTGACGGAGGATCCAGCCGGATCTCCTTCGGGTAGATAACGTCGGCAGTCCAGTTGTGAAGGCCCGGTGGGGCTCTGCGTAGGCAGTAAAACGGGTCCGGATAGGTGACTGCAGCCCAGGAGTGATTGACGGAGCTCAGGAGTGATTGACGGAGCTGGCTAGCTCCGGAGTAATTGATGTTTGCTCCGGAATCGACGAGAGCAGATAGACACACGGATAGCAGCTAGCTAGCTGTGAGATCCGGGAATGAATGTCCAGAGAGCAGATGAAATCCAAGGACATGGAGAGAAAAATTGGTCCGGTATGTTCCGTTCCGAGCCTCGCTGCGCCGTACAAAACTGGCGATAGATTTTCGAGCTAAAGGATAGCTGATGACCACAAACCGTGGTTAGTTGAATACTAACGATTTGCCAGTAAAGAAGCTAACTAGCTTCTGAACTAGCTTCTGATTAGCTTCTGGCTAGCTCCTGGCTAGCTTCTGGTTAGTTTCTGGCTAGCTTCTTGGAGTTTCTGGCTAGCTTCTTGCTAGCTTCTTGGAGGATTGCAGATTTGAGGTAAATAATACTTATTTATAAATATAAATTGGTGAGGCGGGTTGCAGGAGAGTGTTTTGAAGATGAGTTGATGGAAAATAAAAATAAAATGTATGTGAAAAAAAGTTGTAAATATATATATATATACAGGACACGACAAGACGAGGACAAAAGACGTCTGACAACTGCTATGCCATCTCGGGACATACATGATGTCATTATGGGGGTACAGTATGTGGGTACCTTTGGGACAGATGTCATTATGGGGGTACAGTATGTGGGTACCTTTGGGACAGATGTCATTATGGGGGTACAGTATGTGGGTACCTTTGGGACAGATGTCATTATGGGGGTACAGTATGTGGATACCTTTGGGACAGATGACATTATATGTGGGTACCTTTGGGACAGATATCAGTGCAGGGGATGCACATCTTGGTGCGGTTCTCCTCTACTTCCATCTTGTTGCTGGGACAAGCCCTCACACAGGAGCTGTGATCCACCACAAAGTTATCTGGGACACAACACACAGATATAACAACTTTACTCTACACTTTACAGAAACTCTTCCACAGGGCTGTCCTACATGGTTGTCTATAACTTTACTCTACACATTACAGAAACTCTTCCACAGGGCTGTCCTACATGGTTGTCTATAACTTTACTCTACACATTACAGAAACTCTTCCACAGGGCTGTCCTACATGGTTGTCTATAACTTTACTCTACACTTTACAGAAACTCTTCCACAGGGCTGTCCTAAATGGTTGTCTATAACTTTACTCTACACATTACAGAAACTCTTCCACAGGGCTGTCATACATGGTTGTCTATAACTTTACTCTACACATTACAGAAACTCTTCCACAGGGCCGTCCTAGATGGTTGTCTATAACTTTACTCTACACATTACAGAAACTCTTCCACAGGGCTGTCCTACATGGTTGTCTATAACTTTACTCTATACATTACAGAAACTCTTCCACAGGGCTGTCCTACATGGTTGTCTATAACTTTACTCTACACATTACAGAAACTCTTCCACAGGGCTGTCCTACATGGTTGTCTATAACTTTACTCTACACATTACAGAAACTCTTCCACAGGGCTGTCCTACATGGTTGTCTATAACTTTACTCTACACATTACAGAAACTCTTCCACAGGGCTGTCCTACATGGTTGTGTGCATGTGTCTGTGTCAGTCCCCTGAATTGATTTGTACATCAATAGTTTTGAAGACATTCAGGTTGAAACATTGCACTCAATAAAATGTGGAACATTCATGGTGTGGGTCATGGGTCATGGGTCATGGGTCATGCCAGCGGTATGCATGGTGTGGGTCATGGGTCATGCCAGCGGTATGCATGGTGTGGGTCATGGGTCATGCATGGTGTGGGTCATGGGTCATGGGTCATGCCAGTGTTATGCATGGTGTGGGTCAAGGGTCATGCCAGCATTATGCATGGTGTGGGTCATTGGTCATGCCAGCGTTATGCATGGTGTGGGTCATGGGTCATGCCAGCATTATACATGGTGTGGGTCATGCCAGTGTTATGCATAGTGTGGGTCAAGGGTCATGGGTCATGGGTCATTCCAGTGTTATGCATGGTGTGGGTCATGCCAGTGTTATGCATGGTGTGGGTCATGGGGCATGGGTCATGCCAGCATCATGCATGGTGTGGGTCATGGATCATTCCAATGTTATGCATGGTGTGGGTCATGGGGCATGGGTCATGCCAGCATCATGCATGGTGTGGGTCATGGGTCATGCCAGTGTTATGCATGGTGTGGGTCATGGGTCATGCCAGTGTTATGCATGGTGTGGGTCAAGGGTCATGGGTCATGGGTCATTCCAGTGTTATGCATGGTGTGGGTCATGCCAGTGTTATGCATGGTGTGGGTCATGGGGCATGGGTCATGCCAGCATCATGCATGGTGTGGGTCATGGGTCATGCCAGTGTTATGCATGGTGTGGGTCATGGGTCATGCCAGTGTTATGCATGGTGTGGGTCAAGAGTCATGCCAGTGTTATGCATGGTGTGGGTCAAGGGTCATGGGTCATGGGTCATTCCAGTGTTATGCATGGTGTGGGTCATGCCAGTGTTATGCATGGTGTGGGTCATGGGGCATGGGTCATGCCAGCATCATGCATGGTGTGGGTCATGGGTCATGGGTCATGCCAGTGTTATGCATAGTGTGGGTCAAGAGTCATGCCAGTGTTATGCATGGTGTGGGTCAAGGGTCATGCCAGCGTTATGCATGGTGTTGGTCAGGTAACCGGTTCTTACGGGGACACTTCTCCACACAGAAGGATCCATAGGTGTACTTGGCCCGTGGGTTGGATTCCAGCTGGAAGGTGGTGGGGTTGTACACAAAGGGCTGGGGGCACTGGGTCACGCACGCCCCGCTGTCGTTGAAGTTGGTGCAGGCCTGGAACGGAAACATTAGGAACACACAGTCTGAGGGTATTGGAGCTTGGGGTAGGACTCAATTGAACCAATCACAGTAATGTACATTGACGTTGTCTTTGTTTAGAAACTACTGTCTGGGAAAACACATCTTATTCTGAAATGTGTAAGCATGTACGTGTTAGAGCAGTCTACCTGCTAGTGGTATGTTTTACAACAGACTACCTTCAACCATATGGGGATTTTACTTCCCAGTGGGATACAGAGCTATTATGTAAACATGTGGGTTAGATGGGATTGAGCCCTGAGGAACACAAGGACACACCACTGTTTACTGTTTACTACATGATCAGTCGTTTTTAGCCAGGTTTAATCATATTACAGTATACAGGCCATACTGTAACTGCACCAAAAGCACTCTTATCCTCCAGGCCATACTGTAACTGCACCAAAAGCACTCTTATCCTCCAGGCCATACTGTAACTGCACCAAAAACACTCTTATCCTCCAGGTCATACTGTATCTGCAGCCAAACCACTCTTATCCTCCAGGTCATACTGTATCTGCAGCCAAAACACTCTTATCCTCCAGGTCATACTGTATCTGTAGCCAAAACACTATTATCCTCCAGGTCATACTGTATCTTCAGCCAAAACACTCTTATCCTCCAGGTCATACTGTATCTGCAGCCAAAACACTCTTATCCTCCAGGTCATACTGTATCTGTAGCCAAAACACTCTTATCCTCCAGGTCATACTGTATCTGCAGCCAAAACACTCTTATCCTCCAGGTCATACTGTATCTGTAGCCAAAACACTATTATCCTCTAGGTCATACTGTACCTGTAGCCAAAACACTATTATCCTCCAGGTCATACTGTATCTGTAGCCAAAACACTCTTATCCTCCAGGTCATACTGTATCTGTAGCCAAAACACTCTTATCCTCCAGGTCATACTGTATCTGCAGCCAAAACACTCTTATCCTCCAGGTCATACTGTATCTGTAGCCAAAACACTATTATCCTCTAGGTCATACTGTATCTTCAGCCAAAACACTCTTATCCTCTAGGTCATACTGTATCTTCAGCCAAAACACTCTTATCCTCCAGGTCATACTGTATCTGTAGCCAAAACACTATTATCCTCTAGGTCATACTGTACCTGCAGCCAAACCACTAAATGGTGAAATGTTTTTCTCATAAAACTTTGAACTTGTCTGTCGTCAGTGTTTGCGACCTCTAATAGCGACTAGTAATTGAATTGGATAAGGCTCTATACGGTACAACTGTAATATCGCTCTGTTAGTAGAAAACATTCCTTCATTAAATAAACAGACAATGTTAGGGGGGTGAAAGGATCATAATTAGAATAATAAATGAGCCATTTGGTTGTTTCATCTGAGGAGGAGTCAGTAGACTTCTACAGTCTATTAAACACACAGAGATGTGTCTTTCAGTAACTGGGGAATTAGAGCATTTGTGTGAATTCTGTTATTGTGTTGGGAGAGTAATGTGTGTGTGAGGGGGGTTAACTGTGGATAACTGTGTAGATGTCTGTGTGTATGCGCGGGCATCTGTGTGTTTGTGTGTGTGTGTGTCCACGTACGAAGCAGTCTGTGTCCTTGGGTCCCGAGCAGCCCCCAGCACACTCCCTGTGGCAGCAGTCACTGACGTAGGGGCCGAAGCAACGGCCGTCACACTGCTCAGCACACACAGTCTTGGTCACTGTGGAGAGCACAGGGTTTACATTACTGACACAGGTACACACACACACACACACACACACACACACACACACACACACACACACACACACACACACACACACACACACACACACACACACACACACACACACACACACACACACACACACACACACACACACACACACACACACACACACACACACACACACACACACACACACACACACACACACACACACACACACACACACACACACACAATGCACTGCCAGTTATATAGTGTAAGTTATAGCTCTCCATAGAAAATGCCTGATATGGAACGTGGTCCATGATAAATCAATCCCTACACCCCTGTTTAATGACACTGGGTTTATACCCTGTTGAGAAGAGGATACCAACAACACACACACTTCACACAGTGGCATAATAATTCTGGGTTGTCAAAGCCTTGTGTTTAAGTGCTCACTTCCTGTCCCTCTGTGTGGGAACATAATGAAGTGGTAGGACTGAAAGCTGTGGAGCTCTTAGCTCTATTATTCTGACTGAGGAACTGCAAAGAAAAGACCAATCACTCTCTATGGTTGTCTATGACGGCTGGAGTTCACCCTGTCATTACACAGAGGAGTGTTACAGTGAAATCCTCAGCTGCTTGAAATCTCTCTGTTTCTCTAGCTCTTTCTCTTTGTTTCTCTATCTGTTTCTCTCTCTGTTTCTCTCTCTGTTTCTCTTTGTTTCTCTCTGTTTCTCTCTCTGTTTCTCTTTGTTTATCTCTCTCTTTTTCTCTCTCGTTCTCTCTCTCTCTTTCTGTTTATCTCTCTTTCTGTTTATCTCTCTTTCTGTTTCTCTCTCTGTTTATCTCTCTGTTTATTTCTCTTTCTGTTTCTCTCTCTTTCTCTCTATCTCTTTCTGTTTCTCTCTCTTTCTCTCTCTTTCTGTTTATCTCTCTCTGTTTATATCTCTTTCTATTTCTTCCTCTTTCTCTCTCGTTCTCTCTCTCTCTTTCTGTTTATCTCTCTTTCTGTTTATCTCTCTCTGTTTATCTCTCTTTCTGTTTCTCCCTCTCTTTCTCTTTCTGTTTCTCTCTTTCTGTTTCTCTCTTTCTGTTTCTCTCTCTCTTTCTCCCTCTTTCGCTCTCGTTCTCTCTCTCTCTTTCTGTTTGTCTCTCTTTCTGTTCTCTCTCTTTCTCTCTCTTTCTGTTTATCTCTCTGTTTATCTCTCTCATTCTCCCTCTTTCTCTCTCGTTCTCTCTCTCTCTTTCTGTTTATCTCT
>NW_025746169.1:132500-154194 GCF_021184085.1 Oncorhynchus gorbuscha
ACTATGAGAGTGGGTGAGTGTACGATGAGAGTGGGTGAGTGTACTATGAGAGTGGGTGAGTGTGCGATGAGAGTGGGTGAGTGTACGATGAGAGTGGGTGAGTGTACTATGAGAGTGGGTGAGTGTACTATGAGAGTGGGTGAGTGTACGATGAGAGTGGGTGAGTGTACTATGAGAGTGGGTGAGTGTACTATGAGAGTGGGTGAGTGTACTATGAGAGTGGGTGAGTGTACTATGAGAGTGGGTGAGTGTACTATGAGAGTGGGTGAGTGTATGATAAGAGTGGGTGAGTGTACTATGAGAGTGGGTGAGTGTATGATGAGAGTGGGTGAGTGTACTATGAGAGTGGGTGAGTGTACTATGAGAGTGGGTGAGTGTACGATGAGAGTGGGTGAGTGTACTATGAGAGTGGGTGAGTGTACGATGAGAGTGGGTGAGTGTACTATGAGAGTGGGTGAGTGTACTATGAGAGTGGGTGAGTGTGCTATGAGAGTGGGTGAGTGTACTATGAGAGTGGGTGAGTGTACGATGAGAGTGGGTGAGTGTACTATGAGAGTGGGTGAGTGTACTATGAGAGTGGGTGAGTGTACAATGAGAGTGGGTGAGTGTACGATGAGAGTGGGTGAGTGTACTATGAGAGTGGGTGAGTGTACTATGAGAGTGGGTGAGTGTACGATGAGAGTGGGTGAGTGTACGATGAGAGTGGGTGAGTGTACTATGAGAGTGGGTGAGTGTGCGATGAGAGTGGGTGAGTGTACGATGAGAGTGGGTGAGTGTACTATGAGAGTGGGTGAGTGTACTATGAGAGTGGGTGAGTGTACAATGAGAGTGGGTGAGTGTACGATGAGAGTGGGTGAGTGTACTATGAGAGTGGGTGAGTGTACGATGAGAGTGGGTGAGTGTACGATGAGAGTGGGTGAGTGTACTATGAGAGTGGGTGAGTGTACGATGAGAGTGGGTGAGTGTACTATGAGAGTGGGTGAGTGTGCGATGAGAGTGGGTGAGTGTACGATGAGAGTGGGTGAGTGTACTATGAGAGTGGGTGAGTGTACGATGAGAGTGGGTGAGTGTACTATGAGAGTGGGTGAGTGTACGATGAGAGTGGGTGAGTGTACTATGAGAGTGGGTGAGTGTGCGATGAGAGTGGGTGAGTGTACGATGAGAGTGGGTGAGTGTACTATGAGAGTGGGTGAGTGTACTATGAGAGTGGGTGAGTGTACGATGAGAGTGGGTGAGTGTACTATGAGAGTGGGTGAGTGTACTATGAGAGTGGGTGAGTGTACTATGAGAGTGGGTGAGTGTACTATGAGAGTGGGTGAGTGTACTATGAGAGTGGGTGAGTGTATGATAAGAGTGGGTGAGTGTACTATGAGAGTGGGTGAGTGTATGATGAGAGTGGGTGAGTGTACTATGAGAGTGGGTGAGTGTACTATGAGAGTGGGTGAGTGTACGATGAGAGTGGGTGAGTGTACTATGAGAGTGGGTGAGTGTACGATGAGAGTGGGTGAGTGTACTATGAGAGTGGGTGAGTGTACTATGAGAGTGGGTGAGTGTGCTATGAGAGTGGGTGAGTGTACTAATGAGAGTGGGTGAGTGTACGATGAGAGTGGGTGAGTGTACTATGAGAGTGGGTGAGTGTACTATGAGAGTGGGTGAGTGTACAATGAGAGTGGGTGAGTGTACGATGAGAGTGGGTGAGTGTACTATGAGAGTGGGTGAGTGTACTATGAGAGTGGGTGAGTGTACGATGAGAGTGGGTGAGTGTACGATGAGAGTGGGTGAGTGTACTATGAGAGTGGGTGAGTGTGCGATGAGAGTGGGTGAGTGTACGATGAGAGTGGGTGAGTGTACTATGAGAGTGGGTGAGTGTACTATGAGAGTGGGTGAGTGTACAATGAGAGTGGGTGAGTGTACGATGAGAGTGGGTGAGTGTACTATGAGAGTGGGTGAGTGTACGATGAGAGTGGGTGAGTGTACGATGAGAGTGGGTGAGTGTACGATGAGAGTGGGTGAGTGTACTATGAGAGTGGGTGAGTGTACGATGAGAGTGGGTGAGTGTACTATGAGAGTGGGTGAGTGTGCGATGAGAGTGGGTGAGTGTGCGATGAGAGTGGGTGAGTGTACGATGAGAGTGGGTGAGTGTACTATGAGAGTGGGTGAGTGTACTATGAGAGTGGGTGAGTGTACTATGAGAGTGGGTGAGTGTACTCTGAGAGTGTGTGAGTGTGCTCTGAGAGTGGGTGAGTGTACTATGAGAGTGGGTGAGTGTGCTCTGAGAGTGGGTGAGTGTACTATGAGAGTGGGTGAGTGTACTATGAGAGTGGGTGAGTGTACTCTGAGAGTGGGTGGGTGTGCTATGAGAGTGGGTGAGTGTGCTATGAGAGTGGGTGAGTGTACTATGAGAGTGGGTGAGTGTACTCTGAGAGTGGGTGAGTGTACGATGAGAGTGGGTGAGTGTACTATGAGAGTGGGTGAGTGTACGATGAGAGTGGGTGAGTGTACTATGAGAGTGGGTGAGTGTACTATGAGAGTGGGTGAGTGTACGATGAGAGTGGGTGAGTGTACTATGAGAGTGGGTGAAAGTGTACGATGAGAGTGGGTGAGTGTACTATGAGAGTGGGTGAGTGTACTATGAGAGTGGGTGAGTGTGCTATGAGAGTGGGTGAGTGTACTATGAGAGTGGGTGAGTGTACGATGAGAGTGGGTGAGTGTACTATGAGAGTGGGTGAGTGTACTATGAGAGTGGGTGAGTGTACAATGAGAGTGGGTGAGTGTACGATGAGAGTGGGTGAGTGTACTATGAGAGTGGGTGAGTGTACTATGAGAGTGGGTGAGTGTACGATGAGAGTGGGTGAGTGTACGATGAGAGTGGGTGAGTGTACTATGAGAGTGGGTGAGTGTACGATGAGAGTGGGTGAGTGTACTATGAGAGTGGGTGAGTGTGCGATGAGAGTGGGTGAGTGTACGATGAGAGTGGGTGAGTGTATGATGAGAGTGGGTGAGTGTACTATGAGAGTGGGTGAGTGTACTATGAGAGTGGGTGAGTGTACTATGAGAGTGGGTGAGTGTACTCTGAGAGTGTGTGAGTGTGCTCTGAGAGTGGGTGAGTGTACTATGAGAGTGGGTGAGTGTGCTCTGAGAGTGGGTGAGTGTACTATGAGAGTGGGTGAGTGTACTATGAGAGTGGGTGAGTGTACTCTGAGAGTGGGTGGGTGTGCTATGAGAGTGGGTGAGTGTGCTATGAGAGTGGGTGAGTGTACTATGAGAGTGGGTGAGTGTACTCTGAGAGTGGGTGAGTGTACGATGAGAGTGGGTGAGTGTACTATGAGAGTGGGTGAGTGTACGATGAGAGTGGGTGAGTGTACTATGAGAGTGGGTGAGTGTACTATGAGAGTGGGTGAGTGTACGATGAGAGTGGGTGAGTGTACTATGAGAGTGGGTGAGTGTACGATGAGAGTGGGTAAGTGTACTATGAGAGTGGGTGAGTGTACTATGAGAGTGGGTGAGTGTGCGATGAGAGTGGGTGAGTGTGCGATGAGAGTGGGTGAGTGTACGATGAGAGTGGGTGAGTGTACTATGAGAGTGGGTGAGTGTACTATGAGAGTGGGTGAGTGTACGATGAGAGTGGGTGAGTGTACTATGAGAGTGGGTGAGTGTGCTCTCATTGTTCTCGCTGGCTCTCTCTGGGTCTACAGTAAGTATGAGGGACAAGGATCCACTCCCAGTCAAGTCATCTCTCTCAGGCAAAAAGTGGGGACATGACACATAACAGTTATCATAGCCCACCGTCAGTGAGCGTGAATGGGTCTGTCATCATCAGGCTTTAATTGACTGTGTGGTAATTACATACTGAAGTGGAGGGCTGGGTGAATGTCACCCTCGGCCCCCTGCCTGCCTGTGAAATTACGCCTCGCTCACTCCAAAAATTATTATGTTAAATAGCGATCCAATCTGGCAACCTCAAAGAAAGCCTCAATCTGGCAACCTGGGCTCCCACGCACGCCGAGCCACTCTCTCATTTTATGCCAACTCGTATTGTCTTATACTCCCTCTCCTCCATCCTCTCTTCTGTCCTCTCCTCCTTCCTCTCCTCTGTCTTCTCCTCCGTCCTCTCCTCTGTCCCCTCTTCCGTCCTCTCCTCCGTCCTCTCCTCCGTCCCCTCCTCCGTCCTCTCTTATGTCCTCTCTTCTGTCCTCTCCTCTGTCCTCTCCTCTGTCCTCTCATCTGTCCTCTCTTATGTCCTCTCCTCTGTCCTCTCCTCCGTCCCCTCCTCCGTCCTCTCTTATGTCCTCTCTTCTGTCCTCTCCTCTGTCCTCTCATCTGTCCTCTTCTGTCTTCTCCCCTGTCCTCTCTTCTCTGTCCTCTCTTCTGTCCTCTCCTCTGTCCTCTCATCTGTCCTCTTCTGTCTTCTCCCCTGTCCTCTCTTCTCTGTCCTCTCCTCTGTCCTCTCTTATGTCCTCTCTTCTGTCCTCTCCTCTGTACTCTCTTATGTCCTCTCCTCTGTCCTCTCCTCTGTCCTCTCCTCTGTCCTCTCCTCTGTCCTCTCTTATGTCCTCTCCTCTGTCCTCTCCTCTGTCCTCTCCTCTGTCCTCTCTTATGTCCTCTCCTCTGTACTCCCTTCTGTCCTCTCCTCTGTCCTCTCCTCTGTCCTCTCCTCTGTCCTCTCCTCTGTCCTCTCTTCTTCTTCTCACATCTCAAACAGACACCTTGTGGGGAGAATCTACATGCTCACTCGAGCGTTGTGTGACATTTCGTGGTCATACGTGCTGTTTTTAGTGGTCACTGTGACATTCAGTGACATTTTCTACACTGATATTGAATGCATATCATGCCCTCACTTTTCCTTGGCATACAATGCAATCTAGGGAGGGGAAAACAAATTGAAAATGTGGAGAAGGTTTGAGGGAGTGGACTTGGAACTAAAATGGCGGTGTGTTTTGACACACAGTGGCCAGTAGCCAATGGCTGTGTGTTTTGACACACAGTGGCCGGTAGCCAATGGCTGTGTGTTTTGACACACAGTGGCCGGTAGCCAATGGCTGTGTGTTTTGACACACAGTGGCCAGTAGCCAATGGCTGTGTGTTTTGACACACAGTGGCCAGTAGCCAATGGCTGTGTGTTTTGACACACAGTGGCCAGTAGCCAATGGCTGTGTGTTTTGACACACAGTGGCCAGTAGCCAATGGCTGTGTGTTTCGACACACAGTGGCCGGTAGCCATATCAGTGTTCTAAACACTTTGATTGGAGCTGGCTGTCAGCTTTAGTGAGCTTTATGTGCAGCTGAGACAGAATCACCATGGGCCTGGCTGCATAGCAACACAACCCAACCACCTCTATGTGAGTTTAATCACAGATCTATTGTGATGCTGCTTCCAACTCACCTTCAGCAAAACAGAGAGGAAGGATACAAAGGAAGGAAGGAACAATATCATTTGTATGAAACTGAGGAAACATGTAAGTGAAGGTGTGAAGGTGTGTGTGTGTATAATGTGCACCTTGGAAGTTTAGAGAAGCATCCCTCAATATTTTTATCAGCACCTCGACCACCCCTCCCTCACAGCTTTGTGGTTTCTCCCCACACTCACATCCAAGGCCACTGTTGTTGGACGGTACCACCAAGAGCTCAGCTTGGGGGTTCTTGATGATGTCCCTCCAGTGGATGGTGTCGGCGTGGCACAGGAACTTGTTCTGGTCAACATAAACCCCCCCGTTCAGGATCTCTGTGCAGAGAAGGACACACATATACACATAATAAGCACATAACCTTTAACATATATGTATGTATGTATGTATGTATGTATGTATGTATGTATGTATGTATGTATGTATGTATGTATGTATGTATGTATGTATGTATGTATGTATGTATGTATGGATGATGGATATGTATGTATGTATGTATGTATGTATGTATGTATGTATGTATGTATGTATGTATGTATGTATGTATGTATGTATGTATGTATGTATGTATGTATGTATGTATGTATGTGTGTGTGTGTGTGTGTGTGTGTGTGTGTGTGTGTGTGTGTGTGTGTGTGTGTGTGTGTGTGTGTGTGTGTGTGTGTGTGTGTGTGTGTGTGTGTGTGTACATGTTGGTGTGTGAACATCACTGTGTGTGTGTGTGTGTGTGTGTGTGTGTGTGTGTGTGTGTGTGTGTGTGTGTGTACATGTTGGAGCAGAACATCACTACATGAAGGTTAGTCCTGACCGTTCCTGAACATGCTATGCATTTCTTTATTTCTAAACCCTGCAGATGGAAACTATTGACTCAGTGTGAAAAGGTAAACGTGTGTTGTTGTCATAAGGCCAGGTATGCAGACCTACCCTCCAGCAGCAGTCACTAGCCTGCTCCATCCTGTTAAGTAGTGTTTACTGTGACTTCTGAAAGGCGTCCATATTGTTGATGTGCTTCATGCTACGTCTACAGACCTTCCCCTCCGTCTACAGAGCTTCACCTCCGTCTACAAAGAGACGTATTCTCACTCAACCAGTTCCATATTGTTGATGTGCTTCATGCTACATCTACAGAGCTTCCCCTCCGTCTACAGAGCTTCCCCTCCGTCTACAAAGAGACGTATTCTCACTCAACCAGTTCCATATTGTTGATGTGCTTCATGCTACATCTACAGAGCTTCCCCTCCGTCTACAGAGCTTCCCCTCCGTCTACAAAGAGACGTATTCTCACTCAACCAGTTCCATATTGTTGATGTGCTTCATGCTACATCTACAGAGCTTCCCCTCCATCTACAAAGAGACATATTCTCACTCAACCAGTTCCATATTGTTGATGTGCTTCATGCTACATCTACAGAGCTTCCCCTCCGTCTACAGAGCTTCCCCTCCGTCTACAAAGAGACGTATTCTCACTCAACCAGTTCCATATTGTTGATGTGCTTCATGCTACATCTACAGAGCTTCCCCTCCGTCTACAGAGAGACGTATTCTCACTCAACCAGTTCCATATTGTTGATGTGCTTCATGCTACATCTACAGAGCTTCCCCTCCGTCTACAGAGCTTCCCCTCCGTCTACAAAGAGATGTATTCTCACTCAACCAGTTCCTAGAAAATACCCCTTTCCCCCGTGACCTACTCCAGAAACAGAACGAAGGACACAGAGGATAAAGGGAGGCTTTGGGTCAAACCCCCTCTTATGGTACTTCACTAATAGCAATAATATGTTTCTGTCGGAGGGTTATAGCCTCCACCAGATGTCTGCATGGGGAACCAGAACAATCTAGAATCCCGTACATATATCACTGTCTTTATATGACAATGTGCAAGTCAATTACAGGATTTGGACTCAAATCAATCATGTAGTTCCTCTCTGGATGAGACTCAAGATGGCAGTTTGTGTGTGTGTGTGTGTGTGCGTGCGTGCGTGCGTGCGTGTGTGTGTGTGTGTGTGTGTGTGTGTGTGTGTGTGTGTGTGTGTGTGTGTGTGTGTGTGTGTGTGTGTGTGTGTGTGTGTGTGTGTGTGTGTGTGTGTGTGTGTGTGTGTGTGTGTGTGTGTGTGTGTGTGTGTGTGTACATGTTGGAGCAGAACATCACTACATGAAGGTTAGTCCTGACCGTTCCTGAACATGCTATGCATTTCTTTATTTCTAAACCCTGCAGATGGAAACTATTGACTCAGTGTGAAAAGGTAAACGTGTGTTGTTGTCATAAGGCCAGGTATGCAGACCTACCCTCCAGCAGCAGTCACTAGCCTGCTCCATCCTGTTAAGTAGTGTTTACTGTGACTTCTGAAAGGCGTCCATATTGTTGATGTGCTTCATGCTACGTCTACAGACCTTCCCCTCCGTCTACAGAGCTTCCCCTCCGTCTACAAAGAGACGTATTCTCACTCAACCAGTTCCATATTGTTGATGTGCTTCATGCTACATCTACAGAGCTTCCCCTCCGTCTACAGAGCTTCCCCTCCGTCTACAAAGAGACGTATTCTCACTCAACCAGTTCCATATTGTTGATGTGCTTCATGCTACATCTACAGAGCTTCCCCTCCGTCTACAGAGCTTCCCCTCCGTCTACAAAGAGACGTATTCTCACTCAACCAGTTCCATATTGTTGATGTGCTTCATGCTACATCTACAGAGCTTCCCCTCCGTCTACAAAGAGACATATTCTCACTCAACCAGTTCCATATTGTTGATGTGCTTCATGCTACATCTACAGAGCTTCCCCTCCGTCTACAGAGCTTCCCCTCCGTCTACAAAGAGACGTATTCTCACTCAACCAGTTCCATATTGTTGATGTGCTTCATGCTACATCTACAGAGCTTCCCCTCCGTCTACAGAGAGACGTATTCTCACTCAACCAGTTCCATATTGTTGATGTGCTTCATGCTACATCTACAGAGCTTCCCCTCCGTCTACAGAGCTTCCCCTCCGTCTACAAAGAGATGTATTCTCACTCAACCAGTTCCTAGAAAATACCCCTTTCCCCCGTGACCTACTCCAGAAACAGAACGAAGGACACAGAGGATAAAGGGAGGCTTTGGGTCAAACCCCCTCTTATGGTACTTCACTAATAGCAATAATATGTTTCTGTCGGAGGGTTATAGCCTCCACCAGATGTCTGCATGGGGAACCAGAACAATCTAGAATCCCGTACATATATCACTGTCTTTATATGACAATGTGCAAGTCAATTACAGGATTTGGACTCAAATCAATCATGTAGTTCCTCTCTGGATGAGACTCAAGATGGCAGTTTGTGTGTGTGTGTGTGTGTGCGTGCGTGCGCGCGTGCGTGTGTGTGTGTGTGTGTGTGTGTGTGTGTGTGTGTGTGTGTGTGTGTGTGTGTGTGTGTGTGTGTGTGTGTGTGTGTGTGTGTGTGTGTGTGTGTGTGTGTGTGTGTGTGTGTGTGTGTGTGTGTGTGTGTGTGTGTGTGTGTATCATCCATAATGACCCCTGGTTCTGGGAACACCCTTGTCATAGTTAATGAAAAGAATCAGAATTTATAATCCAGATTGAACCGGATTAGGAAACATGCTCCACCAGTATATTATCGTCTCTGAACAGATTAGCAGCATAGGAAAATATAAAGATGAGGCGTATTCAGATATTCAGAATAGTGGAGAAGTGGGGGAAGCTAATCATTATGAAGGAAATGGCTTGATTTAAACAAGGAACTCTCCCGTGGATAAAGATAAACTCAATTTTCTTCAAAGTATTTGACATGCCTGCGGTCTCCCTCGCCGGGGGATGGTCTATCATTGCAATTTCATCTACTAATATCGCCTCGCACAAAGAAGGATTTTATCAAAGGAATGTTTTACATGTAAATGTATCAGACTGTTATAAGAGAACATTCTGTACCAATTACAACGGTATGCATGGAGCCTAAATATTCAGGGTGTTTGTATCTTATTCAATAATAGAATGTGATTCAATAGAGAATAGTCAGGAGGATATTCAGGATTGTGGCAAAAGTATGTTGATTAGATTCTCCCTGAATAGTTGATGCTGGTGCCTCCATAGAACTTCTCCATCACATTGTCCTCGCAGAAATATGCTTACTCTGGATGTCTTCTAAGATTCTACTGATGTCTTCTAAGATTCTATTTATTTCTTCAGAGATTCTATGGATGTCTTCTAAGATTCTATGGATGTCTTCTAAGATTCTATGGATGTCTTCTAAGATTCTATGGATGTCTTCTAAGATTCTATTTATTTCTTCAGAGATTCTATGGATGTCTTCTAAGATTCTATGGATGTCTTCTAAGATTCTATTTATTTCTTCAGAGATTTTATGGATGTCTTCTAAGATTCTATGGATGTCTTCTAAGATTCTATTTATTTCTTCTAAGATTCTATGGATGTCTTCTAAGATTCTATTTATTTCTTCAGAGATTTTATGGATGTCTTCTAAGATTCTATGGATGTCTTCTAAGATTCTATTTATTTCTTCTAAGATTCTATGGATGTCTTCTAAGATTCTATTTATTTCTTCTAAGATTCTATGGATGTCTTCTAAGATTCTATTTATTTCTTCAGAGATTTTATGGATGTCTTCTAAGATTCTATGGATGTCTTCTAAGATTCTATTTATTTCTTCTAAGATTCTATGGATGTCTTCTAAGATTCTATTTATTTCTTCAGAGATTTTATGGATGTCTTCTAAGATTCTATGGATGTCTTCTAAGATTCTATTTATTTCTTCTAAGATTCTATGGATGTCTTCTAAGAATCTATGGATGTCTTCTAAGATTTTATGGATGTCTTCTAAGAATCTATGGATGTCTTCTAAGATTCTATGGATGTCTTCTTAGATTCTATGGATGTCTTCTAAGATTTTATGGATGTCTTCTTAGATTATATTTATTTCTTCTGAGATTCTATGGATGTCTTCTAAGATTATATGGATGTCTTCTTAGATTATATTTATTTCTTCTAAGATTATATGGATGTCTTCTTAGATTATATTTATTTCTTCTAAGATTTTATGGATGTCTTCTTAGATTATATTTATTTCTTCTAAGATTATATGGATGTCTTCTAAGATTCTATGGATGTCTTCTAAGATTATATTTATTTCTTCTAAGATTATATGGATGTCTTCTTAGATTATATGGATGTCTTCTTAGATTATATGGATGTCTTCTAAGATTTTATGGATGTCTTCTAAGATTTTATGGATGTCTTCTAAGATTATATTTATTTCTTCTGAGATTCTATGGATGTCTTCTAAGATTATATGGATGTCTTCTTAGATTATATTTATTTCTTCTAATATTATATGGATGTCTTCTAAAATTCTATGGATGTCTTCTAAGATTTTATTTATTTCTTCTTAGATTATATTTATTTCTTCTGAGATTCTATGGATGTCTTCTAAGAATCTATGGATGTCTTCTAAGATTCTATGGATGTCTTCTAAGATTATATGGATGTCTTCTAAGATTCTATGGATGTCTTCTAAGATTCTATGGATGTCTTCTAAGATTTTATGGATGTCTTCTTAGATTATATTTATTTCTTCTGAGATTCTATGGATGTCTTCTAAGATTATATGGATGTCTTCTTAGATTATATTTATTTCTTCTGAGATTCTATGGATGTCTTCTAAGATTATATGGATGTCTTCTAAGATTTTATGGATGTCTTCTTAGATTATATGGATGTCTTATAAGATTATATGGATGTCTTCTAAGATTTTATGGATGTCTTCTTAGATTATATTTATTTCTTCTGAGATTCTATGGATGTCTTCTAAGATTTTATGGATGTCTTCTAAGATTATATTTATTTCTTCTGAGATTCTATGGATGTCTTCTAAGATTCTATGGATGTCTTCTAAGATTCTATGGATGTCTTCTAAGATTTTATTTATTTCTTCTTAGATTATATTTATTTCTTCTGAGATTCTATGGATGTCTTCTAAGATTCTATGGATGTCTTCTAAGATTCTATGGATGTCTTCTAAGATTTTATTTATTTCTTCTTAGATTATATTTATTTCTTCTGAGATTCTATGGATGTCTTCTAAGATTCTATGGATGTCTTCTAAGATTCTATGGATGTCTTCTAAGATTTTATTTATTTCTTCTTAGATTATATTTATTTCTTCTGAGATTCTATGGATGTCTTCTAAGAATCTATGGATGTCTTCTAAGATTCTATGGATGTCTTCTAAGATTATATGGATGTCTTCTAAGATTCTATGGATGTCTTCTAAGATTCTATGGATGTCTTCTGAGATTCTATGGATGTCTTCTAAGAATCTATGGATGTCTTCTAAGATTCTATGGATGTCTTCTAAGATTATATTTATTTCTTCTAAGATTCTATGGATGTCTTCTAAGATTTTATTTATTTCTTCTTAGATTATATTTATTTCTTCTGAGATTATATTTATTTCTTCTGAGATTCTATGGATGTCTTCTAAGAATCTATGGATGTCTTCTAAGATTCTATGGATGTCTTCTGAGATTCTATGGATGTCTTCTAAGAATCTATGGATGTCTTCTAAGAATCTATGGATGTCTTCTAAGATTCTATGGATGTCTTCTGAGATTCTATGGATGTCTTCTAAGATTTTATTTATTTCTTCTTAGATTATATTTATTTCTTCTGAGATTCTATGGATGTCTTCTAAGAATCTATGGATGTCTTCTAAGAATCTATGGATGTCTTCTAAGATTCTATGGATGTCTTCTAAGATTTTATGGATGTCTTCTAAGATTTTATTTATTTCTTCTTAGATTATATTTATTTCTTCTGAGATTCTATGGATGTCTTCTAAGATTCTATGGATGTCTTCTAAGATTCTATGGATGTCTTCTAAGATTCTATGGATGTCTTCTAAGATTTTATGGATGTCTTCTTAGATTATATTTATTTCTTCTGAGATTCTATGGATGTCTTCTAAGATTCTATGGATGTCTTCTAAGATTCTATGGATGTCTTCTAAGATTATATGGATGTCTTCTAAGATTATATGGATGTCTTCTAAGATTCTATGGATGTCTTCTAAGATTATATTTATTTCTTCTAAGATTTTATGGATGTCTTCTAAGATTTTATGGATGTCTTCTAAGATTATATTTATTTCTTCTAAGAATCTATGGATGTCTTCTAAGAATCTATGGATGTCTTCTAAGATTCTATGGATGTCTTCTAATAATCTATGGATGTCTTCTAAGAATCTATGGATGTCTTCTTAGATTATATGGATGTCTTCTAAGATTCTATGGATGTCTTCTAAGATTATATGGATGTCTTCTAAGATTTTATTTATTTCTTCTAAGATTCTATGGATGTCTTCTAAGATTTTATGGATGTCTTCTTAGATTATATTTATTTCTTCTGAGATTCTATGGATGTCTTCTAAGATTATATGGATGTCTTCTAAGATTATATGGATGTCTTCTTAGATTATATTTATTTCTTCTGAGATTCTATGGATGTCTTCTAAGATTATATGGATGTCTTCTAAGATTTTATGGATGTCTTCTTAGATTATATTTATTTCTTCTGAGATTCTATGGATGTCTTCTAAGATTATATTTATTTCTTCTGAGATTCTATGGATGTCTTCTAAGATTTTATGGATGTCTTCTTAGATTATATTTATTTCTTCTGAGATTCTATGGATGTCTTCTAAGATTATATGGATGTCTTCTAAGATTCTATGGATGTCTTCTAAGATTTTATTTATTTCTTCTTAGATTATATTTATTTCTTCTGAGATTCTATGGATGTCTTCTAAGAATCTATGGATGTCTTCTAAGATTCTATGGATGTCTTCTAAGATTATATGGATGTCTTCTAAGATTCTATGGATGTCTTCTAAGATTCTATGGATGTCTTCTAAGATTTTATGGATGTCTTCTTAGATTATATTTATTTCTTCTGAGATTCTATGGATGTCTTCTAAGATTATATGGATGTCTTCTTAGATTATATTTATTTCTTCTGAGATTCTATGGATGTCTTCTAAGATTATATGGATGTCTTCTAAGATTTTATGGATGTCTTCTTAGATTATATTTATTTCTTCTGAGATTCTATGGATGTCTTCTAAGATTTTATGGATGTCTTCTAAGATTATATTTATTTCTTCTGAGATTCTATGGATGTCTTCTAAGATTTTATGGATGTCTTCTAAGATTATATTTATTTCTTCTGAGATTCTATGGATGTCTTCTAAGATTTTATGGATGTCTTCTTAGATTATATTTATTTCTTCTGAGATTCTATGGATGTCTTCTAAGATTCTATGGATGTCTTCTAAGATTCTATGGATGTCTTCTAAGATTTTATGGATGTCTTCTAAGATTATATTTATTTCTTCTGAGATTCTATGGATGTCTTCTAAGATTTTATGGATGTCTTCTTAGATTATATTTATTTCTTCTGAGATTCTATGGATGTCTTCTAAGATTCTATGGATGTCTTCTAAGATTCTATGGATGTCTTCTAAGATTTTATTTATTTCTTCTTAGATTATATTTATTTCTTCTGAGATTCTATGGATGTCTTCTAAGATTCTATGGATGTCTTCTAAGATTCTATGGATGTCTTCTAAGATTTTATTTATTTCTTCTTAGATTATATTTATTTCTTCTGAGATTCTATGGATGTCTTCTAAGATTCTATGGATGTCTTCTAAGATTCTATGGATGTCTTCTAAGATTTTATTTATTTCTTCTTAGATTATATTTATTTCTTCTGAGATTCTATGGATGTCTTCTAAGAATCTATGGATGTCTTCTAAGATTCTATGGATGTCTTCTAAGATTATATGGATGTCTTCTAAGATTCTATGGATGTCTTCTAAGATTCTATGGATGTCTTCTAAGATTATATGGATGTCTTCTGAGATTCTATGGATGTCTTCTAAGAATCTATGGATGTCTTCTAAGATTCTATGGATGTCTTCTAAGATTATATTTATTTCTTCTAAAATTCTATGGATGTCTTCTAAGATTTTATTTATTTCTTCTTAGATTATATTTATTTCTTCTGAGATTATATTTATTTCTTCTGAGATTCTATGGATGTCTTCTAAGAATCTATGGATGTCTTCTAAGATTCTATGGATGTCTTCTGAGATTCTATGGATGTCTTCTAAGAATCTATGGATGTCTTCTAGGAATCTATGGATGTCTTCTAAGATTCTATGGATGTCTTCTGAGATTCTATGGATGTCTTCTAAGATTTTATTTATTTCTTCTTAGATTATATTTATTTCTTCTGAGATTATATTTATTTCTTCTGAGATTCTATGGATGTCTTCTAAGAATCTATGGATGTCTTCTAAGAATCTATGGATGTCTTCTAAGATTCTATGGATGTCTTCTAAGATTTTATGGATGTCTTCTAAGATTTTATTTATTTCTTCTTAGATTATATTTATTTCTTCTGAGATTCTATGGATGTCTTCTAAGATTCTATGGATGTCTTCTAAGATTATATGGATGTCTTCTAAGATTCTATGGATGTCTTCTAAGATTTTATGGATGTCTTCTTAGATTATATTTATTTCTTCTGAGATTCTATGGATGTCTTCTAAGATTCTATGGATGTCTTCTAAGATTCTATGGATGTCTTCTAAGATTATATGGATGTCTTCTAAGATTATATGGATGTCTTCTAAGATTCTATGGATGTCTTCTAAGATTATATTTATTTCTTCTAAGAATCTATGGATGTCTTCTAAGAATCTATGGATGTCTTCTAAGATTTTATGGATGTCTTCTAATAATCTATGGATGTCTTCTTAGATTATATTTATTTCTTCTAAGATTTTATGGATGTCTTCTAAGATTTTATGGATGTCTTCTAAGATTCTATGGATGTCTTCTAAGATTTTATGGATGTCTTCTTAGATTATATTTATTTCTTCTGAGATTCTATGGATGTCTTCTTAGATTATATGGATGTCTTCTAAGATTATATGGATGTCTTCTAAGATTATATGGATGTCTTCTAAGATTCTATGGATGTCTTCTAAGATTATATTTATTTCTTCTAAGAATCTATGGATGTCTTCTAAGAATCTATGGATGTCTTCTAAGATTTTATGGATGTCTTCTAAGATTATATTTATTTCTTCTAAGAATCTATGGATGTCTTCTAAGAATCTATGGATGTCTTCTAAGATTTTATGGATGTCTTCTAATAATCTATGGATGTCTTCTTAGATTATATTTATTTCTTCTAAGATTTTATGGATGTCTTCTAAGATTCTATGGATGTCTTCTTAGATTATATTTATTTCTTCTAAGATTTTATGGATGTCTTCTAAGATTTTATGGATGTCTTCTAAGATTCTATGGATGTCTTCTAAGATTCTATGGATGTCTTCTAAGATTCTATGGATGTCTTCTAAGATTCTATGGATGTCTTCTAAGATTATATGGATGTCTTCTAAGATTCTATGGATGTCTTCTAAGATTATATGGATGTCTTCTAAGATTCTATGGATGTCTTCTAAGATTATATTTATTTCTTCTAAGATTTTATGGATGTCTTCTAAGATTTTATGGATGTCTTCTAAGATTCTATGGATGTCTTCTAAGATTATATGGATGTCTTCTAAGATTCTATGGATGTCTTCTAAGATTATTTTTATTTCTTCTAAGATTTTATGGATGTCTTCTAAGATTCTATGGATGTCTTCTAAGATTATATTTATTTATTCTAAGAATCTATGGATGTCTTCTAAGAATCTATGGATGTCTTCTAAGATTTTATGGATGTCTTCTAAGAATCTATGGATGTCTTCTTAGATTATATTTATTTCTTCTAAGATTTTATGGATGTCTTCTAAGAATCTATGGATGTCTTCTAAGAATCTATGGATGTCTTCTAAGATTTTATGGATGTCTTCTAAGAATCTATGGATGTCTTCTTAGATTATATTTATTTCTTCTAAGATTTTATGGATGTCTTCTAAGATTTTATGGATGTCTTCTAAGATTCTATGGATGTCTTCTAAGATTCTATGGATGTCTTCTAAGATTATATGGATGTCTTCTAAGATTCTATGGATGTCTTCTAAGATTATATGGATGTCTTCTAAGATTCTATGGATGTCTTCTAAGATTATATTTATTTCTTCTAAGATTTTATGGATGTCTTCTAAGATTTTATGGATGTCTTCTAAGATTCTATGGATGTCTTCTAAGATTATATGGATGTCTTCTAAGATTCTATGGATGTCTTCTAAGATTATTTTTATTTCTTCTAAGATTTTATGGATGTCTTCTAAGATTTTATGGATGTCTTCTAAGATTATATTTATTTATTCTAAGAATCTATGGATGTCTTCTAAGAATCTATGGATGTCTTCTAAGATTTTATGGATGTCTTCTAAGATTTTATGGATGTCTTCTAAGATTATATGGATGTCTTCTAAGAATCTATGGATGTCTTCTAAGATTTTATGGATGTCTTCTAAGATTTTATGGATGTCTTCTAAGATTATATGGATGTCTTCTAAGAATCTATGGATGTCTTCTAAGATTATATGGATGTCTTCTAAGAATCTATGGATGTCTTCTAAGATTTTATGGATGTCTTCTAATAATCTATGGATGTCTTCTAAGATTTTATGGATGTCTTCTAAGATTATATTTATTTCTTCTAAGAATCTATGGATGTCTTCTAAGATTTTATGGATGTCTTCTAAGAATCTATGGATGTCTTCTAATAATCTATGGATGTCTTCTAAGATTCTATGGATGTCTTCTAAGATTATATTTATTTCTTCTAAGAATCTATGGATGTCTTCTAAGATTATATGGATGTCTTCTAAGATTTTATGGATGTCTTCTAAGATTATATTTATTTCTTCTGAGATTCTATGGATGTCTTCTAAGAATCTATGGATGTCTTCTAAGAATCTATGGATGTCTTCTAAGAATCTATGGATGTCTTCTAAGAATCTATGGATGTCTTCTAAGATTATATGGATGTCTTCTAAGATTATATGGGTGTCTTCTAAGCTTCTATGGATGTCTTCTAAGCTTCTATGGATGTCTTCTAAGATTCTATGGATGTCTTCTAATAATCTATGGATGTCTTATAAGAATCTATGGATGTCTTCTAATAATCTATGGATGTCTTCTAAGAATCTATGGATGTCTTCTAAGAATCTATGGATGTCTTCTAAGATTCTATGGATGTCTTCTAAGATTTTATGGATGTCTTCTTAGATTATATTTATTTCTTCTGAGATTCTATGGATGTCTTCTAAGAATCTATGGATGTCTTCTAAGAATCTATGGATGTCTTCTAAGATTATATGGATGTCTTCTAAGATTATATGGGTGTCTTCTAAGCTTCTATGGATGTCTTCTAAGAATCTATGGATGTCTTCTAAGAATCTATGGATGTCTTCTAAGAATCTATGGATGTCTTCTAAGATTCTATGGATGTCTTCTAATAATCTATGGATGTCTTCTAAGAATCTATGGATGTCTTCTAAGATTTTATGGATGTCTTCTTAGATTATATTTATTTCTTCTGAGATTCTATGGATGTCTTCTAAGAATCTATGGATGTCTTCTAAGAATCTATGGATGTCTTCTAAGAATCTATGGATGTCTTCTAAGATTCTATGGATGTCTTCTAATAATCTATGGATGTCTTATAAGAATCTATGGATGTCTTCTAATAATCTATGGATGTCTTCTAAGAATCTATGGATGTCTTCTAAGATTTTATGGATGTCTTCTTAGATTATATTTATTTCTTCTGAGATTATATTTATTTCTTCTGAGATTCTATGGATGTCTTCTAAGATTCTATGGATGTCTTCTAAGATTATATGGATGTCTTCTAAGATTATATGGATGTCTTCTAAGATTATATGGGTGTCTTCTAAGCTTCTATGGATGTCTTCTAAGAATCTATGGATGTCTTCTAAGAATCTATGGATGTCTTCTAAGAATCTATGGATGTCTTCTAAGATTCTATGGATGTCTTCTAAGATTATATGGATGTCTTCTAAGATTATATGGATGTCTTCTAAGATTATATGGGTGTCTTCTAAGCTTCTATGGATGTCTTCTAAGAATCTATGGATGTCTTCTAAGAATCTATGGATGTCTTCTAAGAATCTATGGATGTCTTCTAAGATTCTATGGATGTCTTCTAAGATTCTATGGATGTCTTCTAATAATCTATGGATGTCTTATAAGAATCTATGGATGTCTTCTAATAATCTATGGATGTCTTCTAAGAATCTATGGATGTCTTCTAAGATTATATTTATTTCTTCTGAGATTCTATGGATGTCTTCTAAGATTATATGGATGTCTTCTAAGATTATATGGATGTCTTCTAAGATTATATGGGTGTCTTCTAAGATTATATTTATTTCTTCTGAGATTCTATGGATGTCTTCTAAGATTATATGGATGTCTTCTAAGATTCTATGGATGTCTTCTAAGATTCTATGGATGTCTTCTAAGATTATATGGATGTCTTCTAAGATTATATGGATGTCTTCTAAGATTCTATGGATGTCTTCTAAGATTATATGGATGTCTTCTAAGATTATATGGGTGTCTTCTAAGCTTCTATGGATGTCTTCTAAGAATCTATGGATGTCTTCTAAGATTATATGGATGTCTTCTAAGATTATATGGGTGTCTTCTAAGCTTCTATGGATGTCTTCTAAGAATCTATGGATGTCTTCTAAGAATCTATGGATGTCTTCTAAGAATCTATGGATGTCTTCTAAGATTCTATGGATGTCTTCTAAGATTCTATTTATTTCTTCTAAGATTCCATGGATGTCTTCTAAGATTCTATGGATGTCTTCTAAGATTCTATGGATGTCTTCTAAGATTCTATGGATGTCTTCTAAGATTCTATGGATGTCTTCTAAGATTCTATGGATGTCTTCTAAGATTCTATGGATGTGTTCTTAGATTCTATAGATGTCTTCTAAGATTCCATGGATGTCTTCTAAGATTCTATGAATCTTCTGAGATCATCTACAGTATTATCTGACACAATATCAGAAACCACAGAGATAGCAGTGAGGAGGAAGAAGAGAGGATGTGAGTCGTGTGCAGGACCTCCATGACAGCAGCCCATTAGTCAATGCCAAAATAGTATCCTTTGACTGTAGAGAAACAGTTTGAAGAGTCTGAGGGCGAGAGAGGGATGAACTCTGAAAGTCTCCATTTCTCTGTCCATGGGGCCGGGACGGTAACTCCTAGGGAAATGACGGGGCAGTACTCGCCGTACGCCCTCCTGTTACGATCTATCCATTCAAATGGTTTGCTCTATGGTCAGCTATTCATTGGGGGTGAGCGCCGCCTCATACCATCGCTGATTGATGAGGTAGTTGTAAAACCCATCACCTTGGAGAGAGGGGGGGGGAGAGTGTGAAATAGAGAGAGGGGAGAGGGAGAGAGTGTGAAAGAGAGAGAGAGAGGGGGAGGGAGGGAGAGAGAGAGAGAGAGAGAGAGAGAGAGAGAGAGAGAGAGAGAGAGAGAGAGAGAGAGAGAGAGAGAGAGAGAGAGAGAGAGAGAGAGAGAGAGAGAGAGAGAGAGAGAGAGAGAGAGAGAGAGAGAGAGAGAGAGAGAGAGAGAGAGAGAGAAAGAGAGACAGAGAGGGAGAGAGGGAGAGAGAGAAAGAAAGGATAGAGAGAGGAAGCATGGCGAGCCTCAAACACCCCAGACTACTCATTCACTATCTACCTGCTTGCAGTGAACATTATTTGACCTTCTTGATGGATGTTTACAGTACATTACTGTACATGTCTGTTGAGGACATTGAGTTGCTGCGTCCTACATGACTAATGTGGATCTATAGGGATCTATGAGAGACAGGCCATTAGAGAGGGGATTGAGGGAGCGAATCAGCAGCAGGCGTTTCTCTCAGATCCCTCCTAATTGTACGATGTAAGGCCATGGGCATTCAGGGCTTCAAAGGACATTATTCATTGGCCGTTGAATGAGGGGTTGCTTCCAACCACTTGTTATCCTTTGAAATCCCAGAACACAAATAAATGAAGAGGTTCTAGATGATTATATTCTTTGTGTGTGGCTGTGGCAGACGTTAGAATCATGTTTGGTGGTCATTTTGTTTTTCACCCAATGTTCGCCGGTCTGATGGACCCACAACATTATTGGGTTTTTAAAACAATACAGCCATAACAATTTATCGAACAAAGTACTTCATACTTAGACGTTGACTTATATCAATTACAAACAATATGGACAGCATCCATGGTTAATATTTACCTCTGCAAGTTCACATTTATCAATAAAAGCCCTATTCTGTCATGTTTTGTCATTGGTTATCATGTCTTGTCTCTGTGCTTCCCTTCTATTCGTTTCCCTCTGCTGGTCTTATTAGGTTCTTTCCCTCTTTCTATCCCTCTCTTCCCCTCCCTCTCTCCCTCTCTCGCTCTCTCTCCTTATCGTTCCGTTCCTGCTCCCAGCTGTTCCTCATTTACTCTTTTCACACCTGTCCCCTATTTTGCCCTCTGATTAGAGCCACTATTTCTCCCTCTGTTTTCCGCTTCTGTCCTTGTCGGATCCTTGTATGATGTTTGCTGTTCTGTGTCCTTATCTCGCCCTGTCGTGTTTTATCTTCTTCAGATGCTGCGTATGAGCAGGTGTCTTAGTCTGCTACGTCCGCACACATCACAGCGCTTCGGCGTCGGACGGGCCAGTTGTGGCTGCTGAAGTTGTGGGGGTGCCGGACGGACCAGTTGTGGCTGCTGAAGTTGTGGGGGTGCCGGACGGACCAGTTGTGGCTGCTGAAGTTGTGGGGGTGCCGGACGGACCAGTTGTGGCTGCTGAAGTTGTGGGGGTGCCGGACGGACCAGTTGTGGCTGCTGAAGTTGTGGGGGTGCCGGACGGACCAATTGTGGCCGCTGAAGTTGCGGGGGTACCGGACGGGCCATTAGCAGTGGCGCCGGACGGGCCAGTTGTGGCCGCTGAAGTTGCGGGGGTACCGGACGGGCCAGTAGCAGTGGCGCCGGACGGGCCAGTTGTGGCCGCTGAAGTTGCGGGGGTACCAGACGGGCCAGTAGCATTGGCGCCGGACAGGCCAGTTGTGGCCGCTGAAGTTGCGGGGGTACCGGATGGGCCAGTAGCAGTGGCGTCGGACGGGCCAGTTGTGGCTGCTGAAGTTGCCGGGGTGCCGGACGGACCTGTAGCAGCGTAGTCAGTCGGACGGTCCATTCTCGCTGTCTCCCTCAATGTTCGATTATTCTG
>NW_025746170.1:0-2500 GCF_021184085.1 Oncorhynchus gorbuscha
CTGAGTACAGATGACATCACCAAGGAGGAAGACAACAGTTATACTGAGTACAGATGTCATCACCAAGGAGGAAGACAACAGGTCTACTGAGTACAGATGACATCACCAAGGAGGAAGACAACAGGTCTACTACTGAATACAGATGTCATCACCAAGGAGGAAGACAACAGGTCTGTCTGAATACAGATGTCATCACCAAGGAGGAAGACAACAGGTCTACTACTGAATACAGATGTCATCACCAAGGAGGGAGACAACAGGTCTGTCTGAATACAGATGTCATCACCAAGGAGGGAGACAACAGGTCTGTCTGAATACAGATGTCATCACCAAGGAGGAAGACAACAGTTCTGTCTGAATACAGATGTCATCACCAAGGAGGGAGACAACAGTTCTGTCTGAATACAGATGTCATCACCAAGGAGGGAGACAACAGGTCTGTCTGAATACAGATGTCATCACCAAGGAGGGAGACAACAGTTCTGAGTACAGATGACATCACCAAGGAGGAAGACAACAGTTCTGTCTGAATACAGATGTCATCACCAAGGAGGGAACAGTTCTGTCTGAGTACAGATGTCATCCCCAAGGAGGAAGACAACAGTTCTACTGAATACAGATGACATCACCAAGGAGGAAGACAACAGTTCTACTGAATACAGATGACATCACCAAGGAGGAAGACAGTTCTACTGAGTACAGATGTCATCACCAAGGAGGAAGACAACAGTTATACTGAGTACAGATGACATCACCAAGGAGGAAGACAACAGTTATACTGAGTACAGATGACATCACCAAGGAGAGACAACAGTTATACTGGTAGAGATGTCATCACCAAGGAGGAAGACAACAGTTATACTGGTACAGATGACATCACCAGAGGAAGACAACAGTTCTACTGAGTAGAGATGTCATCACCAAGGAGGAAGACAACAGTTATACTGAGTACAGATGACATCACCAAGGAGCAAGACAACAGGTCTACTGAATACAGATGTCATCACCAGGAGGAGACAACAGTTATACTGAGTACAGATGACATCACCAAGGAGGAAGACAACAGTTATGCAGAGTACAGATGACATCACCAAAGGAGAAGACAACAGGTCTACTACTGAATACAGATGTCATCACCAAAGGAGAACAACAGTTCTACTGAGTACAGATGTCATCACCAAGGAGGAAGACAACAGGTTACACAATTGCAGATGACATCACCAAGGAGGAGACAACAGGTCTACTACTGAATACAGATGTCATCACCAGAGAAGACAACAGGTCTGTCTGAATACAGATGTCATCACCAAGGAGGAAGACAACAGGTCTGTCTAAATACAGATGTCATCACCAAGGAGGAAGACAACAGGTCTGTCTGAATACAGATGTCATCACCAAGGAGGAAGACAACAGTTCTGTCTGAGTACAGATGTCATCCCCAAGGAGGAAGACAACAGTTCTACTGAGTACAGATGTCATCACCAAGGAGGAAGACAACAGTTCTACTGAGTACAGATGACATCCCCAAGGAGGAAGACAACAGTTCTACTGAGTACAGATGTCATCACCAAGGAGGAAGACAACAGTTCTACTGAGTACAGATGACATCCCCAAGGAGGAAGACAACAGTTCTACTGAGTACAGATGTCATCACCAAGGAGGAAGACAACAGTTCTACTGAGTACAGATGACATCCCCAAGGAGGGAGACAACAGGTCTGTCTGAATACAGATGTCATCACCAAGGAGGGAGACAACAGTTCTGACTGAATACAGATGTCATCACCAAGGAGGAAGACAACAGTTCTGTCTGAGTACAGATGTCATCACCAAGGAGGGAGACAACAGTTCTGTCTGAGTACAGATGTCATCACCAAGGAGGGAGACAACAGTTCTGTCTGAATACAGATGTCATCACCAAGTATGTTCATCGACATTTGAAGTGAATATATTTACTCAGGGTCTTCACCTAAACATTCGTCATTTATTACATTTTAAATTAGTATTTTTACGTTTACAGAAATGAACTGGACGCTTTTACAGTGTATAATATTACTGTAAAGTCAGTGTGAGACACTATGGTGTAGAATATTACTGTAAAGTCAGTGTGAGACACTATGGTGTAGAATATTACTGTAAAGTCAGTGTGAGACTATGGTGTAGAATATTACTGTAAAGTCAGTGTGAGACACTATGGTGTAGAATATTACTGTAAAGTCAGTGTGAGACACTATGGTGTAGAATATTACTGTAAGTCAGTGTGAGACACTATGGTGTAGAATATTACTGTAAAGTCAGTGTGAGACACTATGGTGTAGAATATTACTGCTAAAGTCAGTGTGAGACACTATGGTTTAGAATATTACTGTAAAGTCAGTGTGAGACACTATGGTGTAGAATATTGCATTACTGTAAAGTCAGTGTGAGACACTATGGTGTAGAATATTACTGTAAAGTCAGTGTGAGACACTATGGTGTAGAATATTACTGTAAAGTCAGTG
>NW_025746170.1:10000-17500 GCF_021184085.1 Oncorhynchus gorbuscha
AAGGCTGAGAGGAGAGACAGATCCCTACTGAGTAAAGGCTGAGAGGAGAGACAGATCCCTACCGAGTAAAGGCTGAGAGGAGAGACAGATCCCTACTGAGTAAAGGGTGAGAGGAGAGACAGATCCCTACCGAGTAAAGGCTGAGAGGAGAGACAGATCCCTACTGAGTAAAGGCTGAGAGGAGAGACAGATCCCTACTGAGTAAAGGCTGAGAGGAGAGACAGATCCCTACTGAGTAAAGGCTGAGAGGAGAGACAGATCCCTACCCGAGTAAAGGCTGAGAGGAGAGACAGATCCCTACCGAGTAAAGATTGTCTGATTGTCTCCATTAGGCCAGAGATAGGAAAACAGAGACAGATCCCTACCAACTAAAGGCTGAGAGGAGGAGCATGTAGCCACTGCTGAGACAGAGATACACTTTCTCTTCTACTGGGAGAAGTATTTCATCGCCAAGAGATTCATTATTTGCAGAAATTGATATGTTTAAATTGTATCTTATTAAACCCAGAGGAAAAACAAAAAGTTATCTTGGGCGAAGAAGAACTGCTCCCATTGCAGCCAAATATCTATTTGCCTGCCCTCGCCTGGGGACACCGAATAATAACATCTGCATAGTAAAGAGTTACTTACTTATTGTGATTATTATTCCGAATAGAAGTGATACGGGACATCCGGCGCCGACAAAGATGGCCGCCTTGCTTCGCGTTCCTAGGAAACTATGCATTTTTTTTTTTTTTTTTTTACGTGTTATTTCTTACATTAGTACCCCAGGTCATCTTAGGTTTCATTACATACAGTCGAGAAGAACTACTGAATATAAGATCAGCGTCAACTCACCATCAGTACGACCAAGAATATGACTAAGCGAGATCCTGTGTTCTGCCTTTCACCCAGGACAACGGAATGGATCCCAGCCGGCGACCCCAAAAACGACTTAGAAAAAAGGGGAAAACAAAGCGCTCTTCTGGTCAGACTCCGGAGACGGGCACATCGTGCACCACTCCCTAGCAATGTCCAGTCTCTTGACAACAAGGTTGATGAAATCCGAGCAAGGGTAGTATTCCAGAGGGACATCAGAGACTGTAACGTTCTTTGCTTCACGGAAACATGGTTCACTGCAGAGACGCTATCGGAGACGGTGCAGCCAGCTGGTTTCTCCACGCATCTCGCCGGCAGAAACAAACATCTTTCTGGTAAGAAGAGGTGCGGGGGCGTATGCTTCATGGTTAACGTGACGTGGTGTGATCACAGAAACATACAGGAACTCAAGTCCTTCTGTTCACCTGATTTAGAATTCCTCACAATCAAATGTAGACCGCATTATCTTCCAAGGCAATTCTCTTCGATTATAATCACAGCCGTATATATTCCCCCCAAGCAGACACATCGATGGCTCTGAACGAACTTTATTTGACTCTTTGCAAACTGGAATCCCTATATCCGGAGGCTGCATTCATTGTAGCTGGCGATTTTAACAAGGCAAATCTGAAAACAAGACTCCCTAAATTTGATCAGCATATCGATTGCGCAACCAGGGCTGGAAAAACCTTGGATCATTGCTATTCCAACTTCCGCGACGCATATAAGGCCCCAGCGCTGAGGTCTGTTCAACGCTGGTCCGACCAATCTGACTCCACACTCCAAGACTGCTTCCATCACGTGGACTGGGACATGTTTTCCATATTGCGTCAGATGACAATATTGACGAATACGCTGATTCGGTGTGCGAGTTCATTAGAACGTGCGTTGAAGATGTCGTTCCCATAGCAATGATTAAAACATTCCTAAACCAGAAACCGTGGCTTGATGGCAGCATTCGTGTGAAACTGAAAGTGCAAACCACTGCTTTTAATCAGGGCAAGGTGACTGGAAACATGACCGAATACAAACAGTGTAACTATTCCTCCGCAAGGCAATTAAACAAGCTAGCGTCAGTATAGAGACAAAGTAGAATCTCAATTCAACGGCTCAGACACAAGAGGTATGTGGCAGGGTCTACAGTCAATCACGGATTACAAAAAGAAAACCAGCACCGTCACGGACCAGGATGTCTTGCTCCCAGGCAGACTAAATAACTTTTTTGCCCGCTTTGAGGACAATACAGTGCCACTGACCGCAACTAAAACATGCGGACTCTCCTTCACTGCAGCCGACGTGAGGAAAACATTTAAACGTGTCAACCCTCGCAAGGCTGCAGGCCCAGACGGCATCCCCAGCCGCGCCCTCAGAGCATGCGCAGACCAGCTGGCTGTTGTGTTTACGGACATATTCAATCAATCCCTATCCCAGTCTGTTGTTCCCACATGCTTCAAGAGGGCCACCATTGTTCCTGTTCCGAAGAAAGCTAAGGTAACTGAGTAAATGATTTAGTGGAAGTAGGGGTGGTGGTATTATAGTGGTTTAATGTTGGTAGGAGTAGTAGTAGTGTTAATGATATAGTAGTAGTAGTTGTAGTAGTAGTATTGCTGACAGAACCGTAATGAGGATCAGAACCGTAACGAGGATCAAAACAGTAACGAGGATCAGAACAGTAACGAGGATCAGAACCGCAACGAGGATCAGAACCGTAACGAGGATCTGAACCGCAACAAGGATCAGAACAGTAACGAGGATCAGAACAGTAATTAGGATCAGAACAGTAACGAGGATCAGAACAGTAGAAGGGATCAGAACAGTAACGAGGATCTGAACAGTAACGAGGATCAGAACCGTAATGAGGATCAGAACAGTAATTAGGATCAGAACAGTAACGAGGATCAGAACAGTAATTAGGATCAGAACAGTAACGAGGATCAGAACAGTAATTAGGATCAGAACCGTAACGAGGATCAGAACAGTAATTAGGATCAGAACAGTAACGAGGATCAGAACAGTAACCAGGATCAGAGGATCAGAACAGTAATGAGGATCAGAACAGTAACGAGGATCAGAATAGTAACGAGGATCAGAAGCGTAACGAGGATCAGAACAGTAACCAGGATCAGAGGATCAGAACAGTAACGAGGATCAGAACAGTAACCAGGATCAGAGGATCAGAACAGTAACGAGGATCAGAACAGTAACGAGGATCAGAACAGTAACGAGGATCAGAACAGTAACGAGGATCAGAACAGTAACGGGATCAGAACAGTAACGAGGATCAGAACAGTAACGAGGATCAGAGGATCAGAACAGTAACGAGGATCAGAGGATCAGAACAGTAACGAGGATCAGAACAGTAACAAGGGATCAGAGGATCAGAACAGTAACGAGGATCAGAACAGTAACGAGGAGCTCCACCTCTCATCTTAGTAAGGTAGGTGAAGACTATGACGGCCCCCTTCTGAAATTCAAAGGTGCTAAAGCTGCTGGTTTCTCACACATCCTGTTGTATCATGACAGAACAACTGGATCATCCCTGTGCCCTGGTCTAAAGTAGTGCACTACAATATAGGGAACGGGGTCTAAAGTAGTGCACTACAATATAGGGAACGGGTTCTAAAGTAGTGCACTACAATATAGGGAACAGGGTCTAAAGTAGTGCACTACAATATAGGGAACGGGGTCTAAAGTAGTGCA
Organism: Oncorhynchus gorbuscha; assembly: GCF_021184085.1. Taxonomy (NCBI): domain Eukaryota; kingdom Metazoa; phylum Chordata; class Actinopteri; order Salmoniformes; family Salmonidae; genus Oncorhynchus; species Oncorhynchus gorbuscha. The sequence continues at coordinate 13,559 of NW_025746170.1, forward strand.
CTACAATATAGGGAACGGGTTCTAAAGTAGTGCACTACAATATAGGGAACGGGGTCTAAAGTAGTGCACTACAATATAAGGAACGGGGTCTAAAGTAGTGCACTACAATATAGGGAACGGGGTCTAAAGTAGTGCACTACAATATAGGGAACGGGTCTAAAGTAGTGCACTACAATATAGGAACGGGGTCTAAAGTAGTGCACTACAATATAGGAACGGGGTCTAAAGTAGTGCACTACAATATAGGGAACGGGGTCTAAAGTAGTGCACTACAATATAGGAACGGGTCTAAAGTAGTGCACTACAATATAGGGAACGGGTCTAAAGTAGTGGACTACAATATAGAACGGGTCTAAAGTAGTGCACTACAATATAGGGAATGGGGTCTAAAGTAGGGCACTACAATATAGGGAACAGGGTCTAAAGTAGTGCACTACAATACAGGGAATAGGGTCTAAAGTAGTGCACTACAATATAGGAACAGGGTCTAAAGTAGTGCACAACAATATAGGGAACAGGGTCTAAAGTAGTGCACTACAATATAGGGAACAGGGTCTAAAGTAGTGCACTACAATATAGGGAACAGGGTCTAAAGTAGTGCACTACAATATAGGGAACAGGGTCTAAAGTAGTGCACTACAATATAGGGAATAGGGTCTAAAGTAGTGCACTACAATATAGGAATAGGGTCTAAAGTAGTGCACTACAATATAGGAAATAGGGTCTAAAGTAGGTCACTACAATATAGGGAATAGGGTGCCATTTGGTACAGTTCACATTATTGAGACATACCCAGGCAGTGAAAGGTAATCCAATTAACACTCGTTCACACACACCGATTCATACACACACTCATTCACACACACACACACACACACACACACACACACACACACACACACACACACACACACACACACACACACACACACACACACACACACACACACACACACACACACACACACACACACACACACACACACACACACACACACACGCTCATTCACACGCTCATTCATACACACACTCATTCACACACACACACTCATTCACACACACACTCATTCATACACACACTCATTCACAAACACACCCATTCATTCACACACTCATTCACATACACACACTCACTCACACACACACACACACACACACACACACACACACACACACACACACACACACACACACACACACACACACACACACACACACACACACACACACACACACACACACACACACACACACACACACACACACACACACACACACACACTCATTCACACACTCATTCACACACAACCACACACACACATATTCAATAGACAAACTGTCTTGGCAGTGACATGTCTCTCAGCCCCAGTCTCAGTGACGTGTCTCTCAGCCCCAGTCTCAGTGACGTGTCTCTCAGCCCCAGTCTCAGTGACGTGTCTCTCAGCCCCAGTCTCAGTTACGTGTCTCTCAGCCCCAGTCTCAGTGACGTGTCTCTCAGCCCCAGTCTCAGTGACGTGTCTCTCAGCCCCAGTCTCAGTGACGTGTCTCTCAGCCCCAGTCTCAGTGACGTGTCTCTCAGCCCCAGTCTCAGTGACGTGTCTCTCAGTCTCAGCCCCAGTCTCAGTGACGTGTCTCTCAGCCCCAGTCTCAGTGATGTGTCTCTCAGCCCCAGTCTCAGTGACGTGTCTCTCAGCCCCAGTCTCAGTGACGTGTCTCTCAGCCCCAGTCTCAGTGACGTGTCTCTCAGCCACAGTCTCAGTGACGTTTCTCTCAGCCCCAGTCTCAGTGACGTGTCTCTCAGCCCCAGTCTCAGTGACGTGTCTCTCAGCTCCAGTCTCAGTGATGTGTCTCTCAGCCCCAGTCTCAGTGACGTGTCTCTCAGGCCCAGTCTCAGTGATGTGTCTCTCAGTCTCAGTGACGTGTCTCTCAGCCCCAGTCTCAGTGACGTGTCTCTCAGCCCCAGTCTCAGTGACGTGTCTCTCAGCCCCAGTCTCAGTGACGTGTCTCTCAGCCCCAGTTTCAGTGACGTGTCTCTCAGCCCCAGTCTCAGTGACGTGTCTCTCAGCCCCAGTCTCAGTGACGTGTCTCTCAGTCTCAGCCCCAGTCTCAGTGACGTGTCTCTCAGCCCCAGTCTCAGTGACGTGTCTCTCAGCCCCAGTCTCAGTGACGTGTCTCTCAGCCCCAGTCTCAGTGACGTGTCTCTCAGCCACAGTCTCAGTGACGTTTCTCTCAGCCCCAGTCTCAGTGACGTGTCTCTCAGCCCCAGTCTCAGTGACGTGTCTCTCAGCCCCAGTCTCAGTGATGTGTCTCTCAGCCCCAGTCTCAGTGACGTGTCTCTCAGGCCCAGTCTCAGTGATGTGTCTCTCAGTCTCAGTGACGTGTCTCTCAGCCCCAGTCTCAGTGACGTGTCTCTCAGCCCCAGTCTCAGTGACGTGTCTCTCAGCCCCAGTCTCAGTGACGTGTCTCTCAGCCCCAGTCTCAGTGAAGTGTCTCTCAGCCCCAGTCTCAGTGACGTGTCTCTCAGCCCCAGTCTCAGTGACGTGTCTCTCAGTCTCAGCCCCAGTCTCAGTGACGTGTCTCTCAGCCCCAGTCTCAGTGATGTGTCTCTCAGCCCCAGTCTCAGTGACGTGTCTCTCAGCCCCAGTCTCAGTGACGTGTCTCTCAGCCCCAGTCTCAGTGACGTGTTTCTCAGCCACAGTCTCAGTGACGTTTCTCTCAGCCCCAGTCTCAGTGACGTGTCTCTCAGCCCCAGTCTCAGTGACGTGTCTCTCAGCCCCAGTCTCAGTGATGTGTCTCTCAGCCCCAGTCTCAGTGACGTGTCTCTCAGGCCCAGTCTCAGTGATGTGTCTCTCAGTCTCAGTGACGTGTCTCTCAGCCCCAGTCTCAGTGACGTGTCTCTCAGCCCTAGACTCAGTGACGTGTCTCTCAGCCCCAGTCTCAGTGACGTGTCTCTCAGCCCTAGACTCAGTGATGTGTCTCTCAGTCTCAGTGACGTGTCTCTCAGCCCCAGTCTCAGTGACGTGTCTCTCAGCCACAGTCTCAGTGACGTTTCTCTCAGCCCCAGTCTCAGTGACGTGTCTCTCAGCCCCAGTCTCAGTGACGTGTCTCTCAGCCCCAGTCTCAGTGATGTGTCTCTCAGCCCCAGTCTCAGTGACGTGTCTCTCAGCCCCAGTCTCAGTGACGTGTCTCTCAGCCACAGTCTCAGTGACGTTTCTCTCAGCCCCAGTCTCAGTGACGTGTCTCTCAGCCCCAGTCTCAGTGACGTGTCTCTCAGCCCCAGTCTCAGTGATGTGTCTCTCAGCCCCAGTCTCAGTGACGTGTCTCTCAGGCCCAGTCTCAGTGATGTGTCTCTCAGTCTCAGTGACGTGTCTCTCAGCCCCAGTCTCAGTGACGTGTCTCTCAGCCCTAGACTCAGTGACGTGTCTCTCAGCCCCAGTCTCAGTGACGTGTCTCTCAGCCCTAGACTCAGTGATGTGTCTCTCAGTCTCAGTGACGTGTCTCTCAGCCCCAGTCTCAGTGACGTGTCTCTCAGCCACAGTCTCAGTGACGTTTCTCTCAGCCCCAGTCTCAGTGACGTGTCTCTCAGCCCCAGTCTCAGTGACGTGTCTCTCAGCCCCAGTCTCAGTGATGTGTCTCTCAGCCCCAGTCTCAGTGACGTGTCTCTCAGCCCCAGTCTCAGTGATGTGTCTCTCAGCCCCAGTCTCAGTGACGTGTCTCTCAGGCCCAGTCTCAGTGATGTGTCTCTCAGTCTCAGTGACGTGTCTCTCAGCCCCAGTCTCAGTGACGTGTCTCTCAGCCCCAGTCTCAGTGACGTGTCTCTCAGCCCCAGTCTCAGTGACGTGTCTCTCAGCCCCAGTCTCAGTGACGTGTCTCTCAGCCCCAGTCTCAGTGACGTGTCTCTCAGCCCCAGTCTCAGTGACGTGTCTCTCAGCCCCAGTCTCA
>NW_025746170.1:27500-30000 GCF_021184085.1 Oncorhynchus gorbuscha
ACAGGTGTGACATATCAAGAAGCTGATGAAACAGCATGATCATTACACAGGTGCACCTTGTGCTGGGGGACAATAAAAGGCCACTCTAAAATATGACGTTTTGTTACACAACACAATGCCACAGATGTCTCAGGTTTGAGGGAGCAATTGGTATGCTGACTGCAGGAATGTCCACAGGAGCGAGAGAATTGCCAGAGAATTGAATGTTCATTTCTATACCACAAGCCGCCTCCGACGTCGTTTGGAGGCTGATTTGATTTGAGAGAATTTAGCAGTACGTCTAACTAGCCTCACAACTGCAGACCAGTATAACCTGTGTAACCAGTATAACCAGTATAACCAGTATAACCAGTGTAACCAGTATAACCCGTATAACCAGTATAACCAGTGTAACCAGTATAACCAGTATAACCAGTGTAACCAGTGTAACCTGTATAACCAGTGTAACCAGTATAACCAGTGTAACCAGTATAACCAGTATAACCAGTATAACCAGTATAACCAGTGTAACCAGTGTAACCTGTATAACCAGTGTAACCAGTATAACCAGTATAACCAGTGTAACCAGTATAACCAGTGTAACCAGTATAACCAGTATAACCAGTGTAACCTGTGTAACCAGTATAACCAGTATAACCAGTGTAACCAGTATAACCAGTGTAACCAGTGTAACCAGTATAACCAGTGTAACCAGTATAACCTGTGTAACCAGTGTAACCAGTATAACCAGTATAACCAGTGTAACCTGTGTAACCAGTATAACCAGTATAACCAGTATAACCTGTGTAACCAGTATAACCAGTATAACCTGTGTAACCAGTATAACCAGTATAACCTGTGTAACCAGTATAACCAGTGTAACCAGTATAACCTGTGTAACCAGTATAACCAGTGTAACCAGTATAACCAGTGTAACCAGTATAACCAGTATAACCAGTGTAACCTGTGTAACCAGTATAACCAGTATAACCAGTATAACCTGTGTAACCAGTATAACCTGTATAACCAGTATAACCAATGTAACCAGTGTAACCAGTATAACCTGTGTAACCAGTATAACCAGTATAACCAGTGTAACCAGTATAACCAGTATAACCAGTATAACCAGTGTAACCAGTATAACCAGTATAACCAGTATAACCAGTGTAACCAGTGTAACCAGTATAACCAGTATAACCAGTGTAACCAGTATAACCAGTATAACCAGTATAACCAGTATAACCAGTGTAACCAGTATAACCAGTATAACCAGTATTTATTTTATTTATTTATTTTATTTCACCTTTATTTAACCAGGTAGGCCTGGCCAAGATAAAGCAAAGCAGTTCGACAGATACAACAACACAGAGTTACACATGGAGTAAAACAAACATACAGTCAATAATACAGTAGAAACAAGTCTATATACGATGTGAGCAAATGAGGTGAGAAGGGAGGTAAAGGCAAAAAAGGCCATGGTGGCAAAGTAAATACAATATAGCAAGTAAAACACTGGAATGGTAGATTTGCAATGGAAGAATGTGCAAAGTAGAAATAAAAATAATGGGGTGCAAAGGAGCAAAATAAATAAATAAATTAAATACAGTTGGGAAAGAGGTAGTTGTTTGGGCTAAATTATAGGTGGGCTATGTACAGGTGCAGTAATCTGTAAGATGCTCTGACAGTTAGTGCTTAAAGCTAGTGAGGGAGATAAGTGTTTCCAGTTTCAGAGATTTTTGTAGTTCGTTCCAGTCATTGGCAGCAGAGAACTGGAAGGAGAGGCGGCCAAAGAAAGAATTGGTTTTGGGGTGACTAGAGAGATATACCTGCTGGAGCGTGTGCTACAGGTGGGAGATGCTATGGTGACCAGCGAGCTGAGATAAGGGGGGACTTTACCTAGCAGGGTCTTGTAGATGACATGGAGCCAGTGGGTTTGGCGACGAGTATGAAGCGAGGGCCAGCCAACGAGAGCGTACAGGTCGCAATGGTGGGTAGTATATGTGGCTTTGGTGACAAAACGGATTGCACTGTGATAGACTGCATCCAATTTGTTGAGTAGGGTATTGGAGGCTATTTTGTAAATGACATCGCCAAAGTCGAGGATTGGTAGGATGGTCAGTTTTACAAGGGTATGTTTGGCAGCATGAGTGAAGGATGCTTTGTTGCGAAATAGGAAGCCAATTCTAGATTTAACTTTTGGATTGGAGATGTTTGATATGGGTCTGGAAGGAGAGTTTACTGTCTAACCAGACACCTAAGTATTTGTAGTTGTCCACATATTCTTAGTCAGAGCTGTCCAGAGTAGTGATGTTGGACAGGCGGGTGGGTGCAGGTAGCGATCGGTTGAAGAGCATGCATTTAGTTTTACTTGTATTTAAGAGCAATTGGAGGCCACGGAAGGAGAGTTGTATGGCATTGAAGCTTGCCTGGAGGGTTGTTAACACAGTGTCCAAAGAAGGGCCGGAAGTATACAGAATGGTGTCGTCTGCGTAGAGGTGGATCAGAGACTCACCAGCAGCAA
>NW_025746170.1:45000-62500 GCF_021184085.1 Oncorhynchus gorbuscha
GCTGTCTACTGTGTTGTATAGTGTTGTAGTGTTGTACTGCTGTCTACTGTGTTGTGAAGTGTTGTAGTGTTGTCTTTTTGCATGTGAATGTAAGAAGTCTACTGCCGAAGATTGATTTTGTGAATACATGGATAGAAACTGCCGACCCTGATGTATTTATGCTTTCTGAAACCTGGCTCAAAAAATCTATTACAGACAAACATATAAATGGTTACAGTGGTGGTGTTGCTGTATACATAAAAGGCAAGTTCTTGGGGTCGTTCTGACTTCTGTTGCTAAACCTCGGCCATTTCAATATCTGTCTTTGAACCTAAACCTCGGCCATTTCAATATCTGTCTTTGAACCTAAACCTCGGCCATTTCAATATCTGTCTTTGAACCTAAACCTCGGCCATTTCAATATCTGTCTTTGAACCTAAACCTCGGCCATTTCAATATCTGTCTTTGAACCTAAACCTCGGCCATTTCAATATCTGTCTTTGAACCTAAACCTCGGCCATTTCAATATCTGTCTTTGAACCTAAACCTCGGCCATTTCAATATCTCTCTTTGAACCTAAACCTCGGCCATTTCAATATCTGTCTTTGAACCTAAACCTCGGCCATTTCAATATCTGTCTTTGAACCTAAACCTTGGCCATTTCAATATCTCTCTTTGAACCTAAACCTCGGCCATTTCAATATCTGTCTTTGAACCTAAACCTCGGCCATTTCAATATCTGTCTTTGAACCTAAACCTCGGCCATTTCAATATCTGTCTTTGAACCTAAACCTCGGCCATTTCAATATCTGTCTTTGAACCTAAACCTCGGCCATTTCAATATCTGTCTTTGAACCTAAACCTCGGCCATTTCAATATCTGTCTTTGAACCTAAACCTCGGCCATTTCAATATCTGTCTTTGAACCTAAACCTCGGCCATTTCAATATCTGTCTTTGAACCTAAACCTCGGCCATTTCAATATCTGTCTTTGAACCTAAACCTCGGCCATTTCAATATCTCTCTTTGAACCTCGGCCATTTCAATATCTGTCTTTGAACCTAAACCTCGGCCATTTCAATATCTCTCTTTGAACCTAAACCTCGGCCATTTCAATATCTCTCTTTGAACCTAAACCTCGGCCATTTCAATATCTCTCTTTGAACCTAAACCTCGGCCATTTCAATATCTCTCTTTGAACCTAAACCTCGGCCATTTCAATATCTCTCTTTGAACCTAAACCTTGGCCATTTCAATATCTCTCTTTGAACCTAAACCTCGGCCATTTCAATATCTCTCTTTGAACCTAAACCTCGGCCATTTCAATATCTGTCTTTGAACCTCGTCTCATCTTTAAATATTGTTGTATCTTGTTGTTTATAGACCTTCATCTGCTACTGTTGGCTCTCTGGACTGCACATTTTAATTGTTATCACAGAATGTCAACTCTGAGTTTGTCCTGATGGGGGATCTGAATCAGGAGTTTGTCCTGATGGGGGATCTGAATCAGGGGTTTGTCCTGATGGGAGATGTGAATCAGGAGTTTGTCCTGATGGGGGATCTGAATCAGGAGTTTGTCCTGATGGGGGATCTGAATCAGGGGTTTGTCCTGATGGGGGATCTGAATCAGGAGTTTGTCCTGATGGGGGATCTGAATCAGGGGTTTGTCCTGATGGGGGTATGATTCAGTAGTTTGTCCTGATGGGGTATCTGAATCAGGGGTTTGTCCTGATGGGGATCTGAATCAGGGGTTTGTCCTGATGGGGGATCTGAATCAGGAGTTTGTCCTGATGGGGGATCTGAATCAGGGGTTTGTCCTGATGGGGGATCTGAATCAGGAGTTTGTCCTGATGGGGAATCTGAATCAGGAGTTTGTCCTGATGGGGGATCTGAATCAGGGGTTTGTCCTGATGGGGGATCTGAATCAGGAGTTTGTCCTGATGGGGAATCTGAATCAGGAGTTTGTCCTGATGGGGGATCTGAATCAGGGGTTTGTCCTGATGGGGATCTGAATCAGGAGTTTGTCCTGATGGGGGATCTGAATCAGGGGTTTGTCCTGATGGGGGATCTGAATCAGGGTTTGTCCTGATGGGGGATCTGAATCAGGAGTTTGTCCTGATGGGGATCTGAATCAGGAGTTTGTCCTGATGGGGGATCTGAATCAGGGGTTTGTCCTGATGGGGGATCTGAATCAGGGGTTTGTCCTGATGGGGGATCTGAATCAGGGGTTTGTCCTGATGGGGGATCTGAATCAGGGGTTTGTCCTGATGGGGGATCTGAATCAGGAGTTTGTCCTGATGGGGGATCTGAATCAGGAGTTTGTCCTGATGGGGGATCTGAATCAGGGGTTTGTCCTGATGGGGGATCTGAATCAGGAGTTTGTCCTGATGGGGGATCTGAATCAGGGGTTTGTCCTGATGGGGGATCTGAATCAGGGGTTTGTCCTGATGGGGGATCTGAATCAGGGGTTTGTCCTGATGGGGGATCTGAATCAGGGGTTTGTCCTGATGGGAGATGTGAATCAGGAGTTTGTCCTGATGGGGAATCTGAATCAGGAGTTTGTCCTGATGGGGGATCTGAATCAGGGGTTTGTCCTGGTGGGGGATCTGAATCAGGGGTTTGTCCTGATGGGGAATCTGAATCAGGGGTTTGTCCTGATGGGGAATCTGAATCATGACTGGCTAACTGTCAGGAGTTTGTCTTGATGGGGGATCTGAGTCAGGGGTTTGTCCTGATGGGGGATCTGAATCAGCAGTTTGTCCTGATGGGGATTCTGAATCAGGACTGGCTAACTCACGTCCATTGTAAGGAGACCAAGGTGCAGCATGATATGTGTACATTCTTCTTTAATAAAGAACGAAACACTGAACAACATAACAAAACGATCCCTGAAGCTGATATTGATAGTGCAGCCAGGCAACTAAACATAGAACAAGAACCCACAAACACAAAAGGGTAAAATGGCTGCCTAAATATGATCCCCAATCAGAGACAACGATAAACAGCTGCCTCTGATTGGGAACCAATTCAGGCCACCATAGACATACATAAACCTAGACCTATCAAACCCCTAGACATACAAAAACCCTAGACAATACAAAAACTAGCATACCCACCCTCGTCACACCCTGACCTAACCAAAATATAAAGAAAACAGAGATAACTAAGGTCAGAGCGTGACATCTAACTGGGATCATCTCAAAATAATTTGCAATACCTATAATCTCACTCAGATTGTCAACGGTGTTACTCGATCGAATATAAAATATCCTCTGAAATCCTCTTTGGTTTGATTTGATTTTATCCAAATACTCCTCATCATTTTAATGCTTCTGGTATTTTTTTTTTTGCAAATTACATAAGTGATCACTGTGCTTATTGCCTGTGTGAGAGATGGTCAAATTCCTAAGAAATCTCCACGTGTTATTACGAAAAGAATCAGGAAACGGTTTGATGTTCAAGGTTGTTTACATGATGTATCTGGCATTGAATGGAATAGAATGGAATGAATCCCTGGTGTTGAACTAGTCTTTTCTTCCACAAAGCATTCCAGGATGTTTGTAATAGGCCCCTTTTTTTTAAATGCCGGGTTTCAAGGGCAGAGAGAAGCTTTGGTTTACTAAGGAACTTAGTCATAAGGGAATGAAATGCATTGTGAGCTAAAACAAGAGGGTTCTGGTTCGGCTGATGACTGGATGGCTTTTAAACTTCTTTGAAATATGGGCGTGGCTATGATCCGTAAATTGAAAGCAGACCACTAGCTGAAATCTACTTCACATAGTTTAAATGATCCATCCACATTGTGTCAGGTAGTGAAAGGTTTGGAGTGCAAGAGAAGATACACAGCTTCCCAAACAATTGTTGGTCGACACACAGATTGTAACTGAGAGAGAACCTCCATTTTGAAAGCCTTGAACCAGCATGTTTTAGATACAGTTTATTTGAAAAGATCAAATGTATAATTGAGCCTCCTATGAATTTACCTGACACCCCTGTGCTCTCCTTCACCAGGTTCTCCTTTTCATCCTTCTCTGTTTCAGAAGTGTGTAAAGCCCTGAAAGAAATTGGTGAGAAAAAGAGAAATCCCCAGGCCCTGATGAACTAGACCCCCACCTCCTACACCTACTGTAGCTGCACCCCCCGTAACATGTATTTATAACCTCACGCTTGATGTTCAGGAAATCCCCAAGTTATGGAAATCTGCTTTTGTACTGCCTCTCCTTATAGGTGGAGATCCTTCGCTGCTTAACAACTATCGACCCATATCAAAATAGGCTGTACTGTCAAAGGTCCTGGAGTTGTCACGACTTCTCCCGAAGTCGTTGCCTCTCCTTGTTCGGGCGGTGCTTGGCGTTCGACGTCACCGGTCTTCTAGCCATCATTGATCCCATTTTTCATTTTCCATTTGGTTTTGTCTTGTCTTCCCACACACCTGTTTTCAATCCCATTCATTACCTGTTGTGTATTTAACCCTCTGTTTCCCCTCATGTCTTTGTCAGAGATTGTTTATTGTCAGTGTAGTGTTGTTTGTTGTATAGGTGCGCGACGGGTCTTCGTACCCATATTTTGTTTATGTTCTTTTCCTGTTTAGTGTTATGGAGCATGTTACTAGGACATTATTAAAAGACTCCATTTTACACTCCGTTTGACTCTCCTGCGCCTTACTTCCCTGCCACCTATACACATATGCCTGACAGGAGTCCTTAGTCAGTAGGCAGCTAAAGGCCTACTTCCAAGATAACAACATCTTAAATGGAATGTAAATCAGCTTTTAGGTCTGGCCAACAGCACTGTGTCAGCAACATTGATGGTTTTAAATGACATCCACTGTGCTCTTGATATGAAGTTACATTGTGTTGTCTGTCTTTATTGATTTGCCAAAGGCTTTTGAAACAGTGGACCATGCTGTGTTAGTGCAAAGGTTCAAATGTTGTGGATTACTGGTCATGCTCTAGACTGGTTTATAAATTACCAAATCAAATCGTACACAATGTGTAATGGCGGATGTTTGTAAATCTGTGTCCATAGAGGTGTGCTCAGGTGTTCCGCAAGGTTCTATGTTGGGCCCACTGTTGTTCATTTTGTATATCAACAACATTGGGGATCTTATTGAAACAGCGGATGTTCATTTTTATGCAGATGATACTGTTCTTTATTCAAGCGGTAGTAGTTTATCTGTGGCTTTTTAAAATGCCCAAATAGCATTTAACATCATACAACAGAATTTGTATGAGTTAAAGCTGGTTCATAATTCGGGTAAAACTATATGTATTTTCAAATGCCAGGCATGTTACTAATCATGTCACTGCTACATTGGCTGGACTTACTATACAGCAAGTTAAAGTGTACAAATATTTGGGTGTGTGGGTTGATGACAAGCTGAGCTTCACTGTGCATGTAGAGAACTTGATAAGGAAGCTCAAGCTGAGAATAGGTTTTTATTACCGGCATAAGGCTTGTTGTTCTCTGGAGGCCAGGAAGGAGCTGGTACGATGTACATTACTGGTGGTTTTAGATTGTATTGATGTTATATACATGCAGGCCTCAGTCACTACCCTGAGAGGACTTGATTCAGTGTGCTGTTGTCTACTGTGTTGTAGTGTTGTCTACTGTGTTGTATAGTGTTGTACTGTTGTCTACTGTGTTGTATAGTGTTGTACTGCTGTCTACTGTGTTGTCTACTGTGTTGTAGTGTTGTCTACTGTGTTGTAGTGTTGTCTACTGTGTTGTAGTGTTGTCTACTGTGTTGTAGTGTTGTCTACTGAGCTGTGAAGCTGGGCTCCACCACAGAATAACAGAGATATGTTAGTTACCAGATGTTTAACGTTAAACATTCAAACGTGTTGTGAGAAGTAGCACCTGTCACCAGAGAATCACATCGGTCATCAATAAACACCACAATGTCTCCCCCCCCCCTCTCTCTCTCTCCCCCCACTCCCCCCCCCTCTCTCTCTACCTATCTCTCTCTCGGGTTAATTCCATCCTTCCTGATACAATTTGTCTCATCACCATGTCGACACACTGTGAGTTACACACCACATCCCATTGGTGTATCTTGGTAACAGACACACCACATCCCATTGGTGTATCTTGGTAACAGACACAACACATCCCATTGGTGTATCTTGGTAACAGACACAACACATCCCATTGGTGTATCTTGGTAACAGACACAACACATCCCATTGGTGCATCTTGGTAACAGACACAACACATCCCATTGGTGTATCTTGGTAACAGACACAACACATCCCATTGGTGCATCTTGGTAACAGACACACCACATCCCATTGGTGCATCTTGGTAACAGATACAGATTAATCGTCATTCATACTCAAAAAAAATATCCTAAATAATTTGGACTTCTTGTTCATGGTGTAAATGAAAAGCTGTGTGTTTCTCTCTCCAGCTCCATTAATCAGTAATGAGATTACCGCTCCATTGATGAGCTTTAAACACCACACAATCACACACGCACACATGCACACACACACACACACACACGCACACACACACACACACACGTACACAGACACACTAACGAATGCATGCACGCACACATGCAGGAACGCATGGACACTCAGACGCACACACAGACACACACACATGCATAGTAAAAAATGTGCATTTTCCTGTGTTTTATTTTTATTTCCACACTATGAGGTTGGAATAATACTGTGAAATTGTAAAAATACTGTCATTTTTGGGTATTGTGATGTAATTATGGGGTATTATGATGTCATTATGGGGTATTGTGATGTCATCATGGAGTATTATGATGTCATTATGGGGTATATCGATGTCATTATGGGGTATTGTGATGTCATTATGGGGCATTGTGATGTCATTATGGGGAATTGTGATGTCATTTTGGGATGTTGTGTGTCGATTGAGGAGGAAAAAATGTGTATTTAATGCATTTTAGAATAAGACTGTAACATAACACTATGGGGAAGAAGTCAAAGGGTCTGACTACTTCCCAGAATGCACTGTAAATCCTCTAAAGTATAACATTATAATTCACCATTTTACAACACCACCTTCGGCTATAGCAGATAGATAGAAGCTGTTAGGGCTGCTGTAGCTAATAGTAAAATGAGTCATGTGAACGTTTGGGAGAGAGCTGGTGCTTTGGAAAGGTTTACACATTTCAAACACTGTCTGGCACATAGGTCATCAATTTAAATTAACAGGACCAATCTCACACCCATCCTCTTCCCAGTGGTGGGGAGTAGGGAGTCGCACGCTGGCGTTCACACACACACACACACACACACACACACACACACACACACACACACACACACACACACACACACACACACACACACACACACACACACACACTACATAGCGGTCGGGAATCAGTCACACGCCCACACTAGTTCAGGTGTGTGTCTGAGGGCTGAGAGAAGGATGACAGGAGACAGGATAAATGCTGTAGTCTGAATGAGAAGGGAGACAGGGTGAATACTGTAGACAGGGTGAATACTGTAGACAGGGTGAATACTGTAGGTGAATACTGTAGACAGGGTGAATACTGTAGACAGGGTGAATACTGTAGACAGGGTGAATACTGTAGACAGGGTGAATACTGTAGACAGGGTGAATACTGTAGACAGGGTGAATACTGTAGACAGGGTGAATACTGTAGACAGGGTGAATACTGTAGACAGGGTGAATACTGTAGACAGGGTGAATACTGTAGACAGGGTGAATACTGTAGACAGGGTGAATACTGTAGACAGGGTGAATACTGTAGACAGGGTGAATACTGTAGACAGGGTGAATACTGTAGACAGGGTGAATACTGTAGACAGGGTGAATACTGTAGACAGGATTCGTTATGTACCTCAGTAATGAGGTCCACAATGCAACATCGTTATGTACCTCGGTAATGAGGTCCACAATGCTACATCGTTATGTACCTCGGTAACGGGGTCCACAATGCTACATCGTTATGCACCTCAGTAATGAGGTCCACAATGCTACATCGTTATGTACCTCAGTAATGAGGTCCACAATGCTACATCGTTATGTACCTCAGTAATGAGGTCCACAATGCAACATCATGATGTACCTCAGTAATGAGGTCTCCAATGCTACATCGTGATGTACCTCAGTAATGAGGTCCACACTGCTACATCGTTATGTACCTCGGTAACGGGGTCCACAATGCAACATCGTTATGTCCCTCAGTAATGAGGTCCACAATACTGCAGTACAGGCACATCGCTGTGACGGTTGTCCTCATTGTCCTCAGTCACATAAGCCTTTTATAAATGGACCAGACTTGATTTATGCTTGAGGAGAAGTATTGACTGATAATAATGTGGGTTTTTAGAGATGTCTTCTTGATTGTCGCTGGTCACCTGTAAATGTTGAGAAACGTTTGTTAATAAGAGTTTGAGTCGGGAGCACCGGTTCTTTGCCAAAACCTTTTGTTTTTCTTCTTCCGATTAAATATAATGTCACGAACCGTGCCGAAGATGGTGCCTCTTCCTGTTCGGGCGGCGCTCGGCGGTCGTCGTCGCCGGCCTATTAGCTGCCATCGATTCCCTTTCCGTTTGTTTTGGGTAATTGGGTACACCTGTTTTGTATTAGGGTTTGTTTGTAGGGTATTTAAGGGCACTAGGCCTGCTGGGTATTTGTGCGGGCTTGTTTGTGTTACTCTGTGTTTGATGGTGTGAGTTATTCCTGTATTTATTCTCCAGACTATTTTGTCCTGTTGTTTGGACTGGCAACTTATATGACGCCCTGTGTGTTGGCGTGACTGTTTTGTTGTGCTGGGGAATAAATTTGAAAGAAAGACTGAACCCTGCTCTCTGCGCCTGATTCCACCCACCACACCTAGTTGATCGTAACATATATATAATATTTAAATCATGAAGGTAGATGATCAGACGTGTGTTTGATTACCTTCTATTCCGTTATTGAAGAGGGTTCTGTTCATTTCCTCGTCAGATGAATGGGGGAGTGTTCGAGCGTGCAGTTCAGAGGGGGCTGGTTATTAAAATGCGGAAGACACATTTCGGTTGAATGCATTCCGTTGTGCAACAGGCTACATATCCCCCTTTCCACTCCTTAATTAATGGTAGTATGGTAGTAGCTAACCCGGGGGACGTACATGTTTATATCCCAGATGGTGTCTTTGTTTTTATCCCGGAGGAGAGACATGTTTATGTCCCAGATGGTGTCTTTGTTTTTCTCCCGGAGGAGAGACATGTTTATGTCCCAGATGGTGTCTTTGTTTTTTATCCCAGAGCAGATGGAGTCTTTGTTTTTATCCCGGAGGAGAGACATGTTTATGTCCCAGATGGTGTCTTTGTTTTTCTCCTGGAGGAGAGACATGTTTATATCCCAGATGGTGGCTATGTCCTTATCCCAGAGGAGAGACATGTTTATATCCCAGATGGAGTCTTTGTTTTTCTCCCGGAGGAGAGACATGTTTATGTCCCAGAAGGTGTCTATGCTCTAAAGCATGGGTTTAATGGGTTCAACACAGTTACATGTGTGTTGGTAGATGTGTATTATCTGGTTAATTGCTTTATGAGAGTGGATTTAAATCTCGGTCTGTTGATGGTTTTCAGGCATGATGCTGGGTTTTGAGGCATGATGCTGGGTTTTGAGGCATGATGCTGGGTTTTGAGGCATGATGCTGGGTTTTGAGGCATGATGCTGGGTTTTGAGGCATGATGCTGGGTTTTGAGGCATGATGATGGGTTTTGAGGCATGATGATGGGTTTTGAGGCATGATGCTGTTTTTTTCAGGCATGATGCTGGGTTTTGAGGCATGATGATGGGTTTTGAGGCATGATGCTGGGTTTTGAGGCATTATGATGGGTTTTCCAGGCATGATGCTGGGTTTTGAGGCATGATGCTTGGTTTTGAGGCATGATGATGGGTTTTGAGGCATGATGATGGGTTTTGAGGCATGATGCTGGGTTTTGAGGCATGATGCTGGGTTTTCCAGGCATGATGCTGGGTTTTCCAGGCATGATGCTGGGTTTTTCAGGCATGATGCTGGGTTTTTCAGGCATGATGCTGGGTTTTCCAGGCATGATGCTGGGTTTTCCAGGCATTATGATGGGTTTTGAGGCATGATGCTGGGTTTTGAGGCATGATGCTGGGTTTTGAGGCATGATGCTGGGTTTTCAGGCATGATGCTGGGTTTTTCAGGCATGATGATGGGTTTTGAGGCATGATGCTGGGTTTTCCAGGCATTATGATGGGTTTTGAGGCATGATGCTGGGTTTTGAGGCATGATGCTGGGTTTTGAGGCATGATGCTGGGTTTTGAGGCATGATGCTGGGTTTTGAGGCATGATGCTGGGATTTGAGGCATGACGATGGGTTTTTCAGGCATGATGCTGGTGTTCTTTCGAACACGCTTGTAGGTGATTTAGTTTATGTTCCTTGTTGCTATGTTCAGTTTCTTTTCTTTGGTAAAAAAGGCTCTTTATTCTCAACTTGTAAAGAAAAAGCCTCCCTCTAGACAAGAACAATCTGTTCTGCATTGTTGCCCCCTCACCGTAAAACCTACTGCTGGGCCAACCTCAGTCCCTCACCGTAAAACCTACTGCTGGGCCAACCTCAGCCCCTCACCGTAAAACCCTACTGCTGGGCCAACCTCAGTCCCTCACCGTAAAACCTACTGCTGGGCCAACCTCAGTCCCTCACCGTAAAACCCTACTGCTGGGCCAACCTCAGTCCCTCACCGTAAAAACCTACTGCTGGGCCAACCTCAGTCCCTCACCGTAAAACCTACTGCTGGGCCAACCTCAGTCCCTCACCGTAAAACCTACTGCTGGGCCAACCTCAGTCCCTCACCGTAAAACCCTACTGCTGGGCCAACCTCAGTCCCTCACCATAAAACCCTACTGCTGGGCCAACCTCAGTCCCTCACTGTTATAGCCTACCGCTGAGCCAACCTCAGTCCCTCACCGTAAAACCCTACAGCTGGGCCAACCTCAGTCCCTCATTGTTATAGCCTACCGCTGGGCCAACCTCAGTCCCTCACTGTAGAACCATACCGCTGGGCCAACCTCAGTCCCTCACTGTTAGAACCCTACCACTGGGCCAACCTCAGTCCCTCACTGGTAGAACCCTACCACTGGGCCAACCTCAGTCCCTCACTGGTAGAACCATACCGCTGGGCCAACCTCAGTCCCTCAATGTAGAACCCTACCGCTGGGCCAACCTCAGTCCCTCACTGTTAGAACCATACCGCTGGGCCAACCTCAGTCCCTCACTGGTAGAACCCCACTGGGCCAACCTCAGTCCCTCACTGTTAGAACCATACCGCTGTGCCAACCTCAGTCCCTCACTGGTAGAACCCCACTGGGCCAACCTCAGTCCCTCACTGTTAGAACCATACCACTGGGCCAACCTCAGTCCCTCACTGGTAGAACCATACCGCTGGGCCAACCTCAGTCCCTCACTGTTATAGCCTACCGCTGAGCCAACCTCAGTCCCTCACCGTAAAACCCTACAGCTGGGCCAACCTCAGTCCCTCATTGTTATAGCCTACCGCTGGGCCAACCTCAGTCCCTCACTGTAGAACCATACCGCTGGGCCAACCTCAGTCCCTCACTGTTAGAACCCTACCACTGGGCCAACCTCAGTCCCTCACTGTAGAACCCTATCACTGGGCCAACCTCAGTCCCTCACTGTAGAACCCTACCGCTGGGCCAACCTCAGTCCCTCACTGTTAGAACCATACCGCTGGGCCAACCTCAGTCCCTCACTGGTAGAACCCCACTGGGCCAACCTCAGTCCCTCACTGTTAGAACCATACCGCTTGGCCAACCTCAGTCCCTCACTGGTAGAACCCCACTGGGCCAACCTCAGTCCTCACTGTTAGAACCATACCGCTGGGCCAACCTCAGTCCCTCACTGTAGAACCCCGCTGGGCCAACCTCAGTCCCTCACTGTTAGAACCATACCGCTGGGCCAACCTCAGTCCCTCACTGGTAGAACCCCACTGGGCCAACCTCAGTCCCTCACTGTTAGAACCATACCACTGGGCTATATATATATCAGAATAGGTTTATATATATTTATCAGAATAGGTTTATATATATATCAGAATAGGTTTATATAATACTTGTTCTCCCCACTGTATCTCTCTGACAGACAGACAAGACAGACAGACAGACAGACAGACAGACAGACAGACAGACAGACAGACAGACAGACAGACAGACACACAGACAGACAGACAGACAGACAGACAGACAGACAGACAGACAGACAGACAGACAGAGAGGATCAGGGGCAGCAGAGGAGATGAAACACAGCTCTACATCCTGTCACTCCTCCTTTTATTAATCCCCTCCTCATTTAGCTCCCTGTCTTCATCAAGGTCAACATTCATTCCCTTTATGAGATGAGTCTTAACGTGTCCTTACCTTCTCTAATCTGTTCATTCTCTCCGGGTGTTGAACACCAGAGTGTCAGAGAGACAACACTAAGGCTGAGTCCCAAATGGCGCACTATGTCCCTATATAGTGCACTACTACAGGTCCCTGGGCAAAAGTAGTGCGCTAAAGTAGAGAATAGGGTTTCATTTTGGACAACAAAAAAAACTCCTCTCCTCTTCAACCATAAAAGCATTACTCCTGTAATCTCTTTTGTATTGTTTGTGCGGCGGCTGCTGCCTCAGAGTGGTGAGACTAACAGGCTTTCAGGTAGAATCATTTTCAACGTTAAGATGTTGAAACCGCTAAGCCTCTATGCAACAGCTTACTGTACATGTGCTAAACTGACGGCGAGCACAGAGAGCCGTACCACAGTGAGATCACGGAAAGACCACAGAAAGACCACTGAAAGACCACAGAAAGACTACTGAAAGACCACGGAAAGACCACTGAAAGACCACTGAAAGACCACAGAAAGACCACAGAAAGACCACTGACAGACCACTGAAAGACCACAGAAAGACCACTGACAGACCACTGAAAGACCACAGAAAGACCACTGACAGACCACTGAAAGACCACAGAAAGACCACTGACAGACCACTGAAAGACCACAGAAAGACCACTGAAAGACCACAGACAGACCAAGACCGATAGTAAAACCAAATGCTTTCAACCGATCGCTGCCCGCACCTGCCCAGCATCACTACTCTGGACGGTTCTGACTTAGAATATGTGGACAACTACAAATACCTAGGTGTCTGGTTAGACTGTAAACTCTCCTTCCAGACTCACATTAAGCATCTCCAATTCAAAATTAAATCTAGAATCAGCTTCCTAATTCGCACCAAAGCCTCCTTCGCTCACGCCACCAAACATACCCTCGTAAAACTGACCATCCTACCGATCCTCGACTTCGGCGATGTCATTTACAAAATAGCCTCCATCACTCTCCTCAGCAACCTGGATGTAATCTATCACAGTGCCATCTGATTGGTCACCAAAGCCCCATATACTTTCCAACACTGCGACCTGTATGCTCATTGGCTGGCCCTCGCTACATATTCGTCGCCAGACCAACTGGCTCCAGGTCATCTATAAGTCTATGCTCGGTAAAGCTCCGCCTTATCTCAGCTCACTGGTCCCCATAGAAACACCCACCCGTAGCACGCGCTCCAGCAGGTATATCTCACTGGTCACCATAGAAACACCCACCCGTAGCACGCGCTCCAGCAGGTATATCTCACTGGTCACCATAGAAACACCCACCCGTAGCACGCGCTCCAGCAGGTATATCTCACTGGTCACCATAGAAACACCCACCCGTAGCACGCGCTCCAGCAGGTATATCTCACTGGTCACCATAGAAACACCCACCCGTAGCACGCGCTCCAGCAGGTATATCTCACTGGTCACCATAGAAACACCCACCCGTAGCACGCGCTCCAGCAGGTATATCTCACTGGTCACCATAGAAACACCCACCCGTAGCACGCGCTCCAGCAGGTATATCTCACTGGTCACCATAGAAACACCCACCCGTAGCACGCGCTCCAGCAGGTATATCTCACTGGTCACCATAGAAACACCCACCCGTAGCACGCGCTCCAGCAGGTATATCTCACTGGTCACCATAGAAACACCCACCCGTAGCACGCGCTCCAGCAGGTATATCTCACTGGTCACCATAGAAACACCCACCCGTAGCACGCGCTCCAGCAGGTATATCTCACTGGTCACCATAGAAACACCCACCCGTAGCACGCGCTCCAGCAGGTATATCTCACTGGTCACCATAGAAACACCCACCCGTAGCACGCGCTCCAGCAGGTATATCTCACTGGTCACCATAGAAACACCCACCCGTAGCACGCGCTCCAGCAGGTATATCTCACTGGTCACCATAGAAACACCCACCCGTAGCACGCGCTCCAGCAGGTATATCTCACTGGTCACCATAGAAACACCCACCCGTAGCACGCGCTCCAGCAGGTATATCTCACTGGTCACCATAGAAACACCCACCCGTAGCACGCGCTCCAGCAGGTATATCTCACTGGTCACCATAGAAACACCCACCCGTAGCACGCGCTCCAGCAGGTATATCTCACTGGTCACCATAGAAACACCCACCCGTAGCACGCGCTCCAGCAGGTATATCTCACTGGTCACCATAGAAACACCCACCCGTAGCACGCGCTCCAGCAGGTATATCTCACTGGTCACCATAGAAACACCCACCCGTAGCACGCGCTCCAGCAGGTATATCTCACTGGTCACCATAGAAACACCCACCCGTAGCACGCGCTCCAGCAGGTATATCTCACTGGTCACCATAGAAACACCCACCCGTAGCACGCGCTCCAGCAGGTATATCTCACTGGTCACCATAGAAACACCCACCCGTAGCACGCGCTCCAGCAGGTATATCTCACTGGTCACCATAGAAACACCCACCCGTAGCACGCGCTCCAGCAGGTATATCTCACTGGTCACCATAGAAACACCCACCCGTAGCACGCGCTCCAGCAGGTATATCTCACTGGTCACCATAGAAACACCCACCCGTAGCACGCGCTCCAGCAGGTATATCTCACTGGTCACCATAGAAACACCCATCCGTAGCACGCGCTCCAGCAGGTATATCTCACTGGTCATCCCCAAGCCAACTCCTCTTTGGTCGCCTTTCGTTCCAGTTCTCTGCTGCCAATGACTGAAACGAATTGCAAACAATCGCTGAAGCTGGAGACTTATATTTCCCTCACTAACTTTAATCCTCAGCTGTCAGAGCAGCTAACCGATCGCTGCAGCTGTACATAGCCCATCTGTTAATTCTCTACTGTGGCCTATTTACTGCCTTACCACCTCAGGCCATTTACACACACTGTATATAGACTTTCTTTTTCTCTACTGTATTATTGACTGTACGCTTGTTTATTCCATGTGTAACTCTGTGTTGTTGTTTGTGTCGCACTGCTTTGCTTTATCTTGGCCAGGTCACAGTGGTAAATGACAACTTGTTCTCAACTGGCCCACCTGGTTAAATAAAGGTGAAATAAAATAAATAAATAAAAAATGTTTAGAACGATGACCAGGGTCACGACCTCTGTGATATACAGAGCCTGGTTGACGTGTCTCCACGTTTAGAACGATGACCAGGGTCATGACCTCTGTGATATACAGAGCCTGGTTGACGTGTCTCCATGTTTAGAGCGATGACCAGGGGTCATGACCTCTGTCACCCGTTGGGGCTCAGGTCAAAGTAGTGTCCTATACAGGGAAACGGTGCCATTCGTCACTTCCTGTGTAGATGTTGCCTGGACAGTGAGTTTATAGCAGAAATCATGACTCAACACAAAGGTATAAATACTGCTCCTATAGTACCTTACAGTACGTCGCTGGCCACCTCACCTCACCACACACACACACACACACACACACACACACACACACACACACACACACACACACACACACACACACACACACACACACACACACACACACACACACACACACACACACACACACACACAGACACAGACACAGACACAGGCATACACACACACAGACGCATACACACACACACACACACACACCTACACACACACACACACACACACACACACACACACACACACACACACACACACACACACACACACACACACACACACACACACACACACACACACACACACACACACACGAACATA
The DNA here is from genome assembly GCF_021184085.1 of Oncorhynchus gorbuscha. Taxonomy (NCBI): domain Eukaryota; kingdom Metazoa; phylum Chordata; class Actinopteri; order Salmoniformes; family Salmonidae; genus Oncorhynchus; species Oncorhynchus gorbuscha. Next base: position 61,113 of record NW_025746170.1, read on the forward strand.
CACACACACACACACACGAACATACACACACACACACACACACACACACACACACACACACGTGCCGCTCCAGCAGAAATCTAAAACTGCCAGGACAGCAGACACACTACATCTCACTCCAGAAACCATTATTGTTTTAGAGATGGCAGCACAGAATATGAGATTAGATCAGAATAAGATTAGATCAGAATAGGTACCAGAATAGGTTTAGATCAGAATAGGTACCAGAATAGGTTTAGATCAGAATAGGATTAGATCAGAATAGGATTAGATCAGAATAGGACTAGATCAGAATAGGACTAGATCAGAATAGGTACCAGAATAGGATTAGATCAGAATAGGATTAGATCAGAATAGGTACCAGAATAGGATTAGATCAGAATAGGTACCAGAATAGGATTAGATCAGAATAGGTACCAGAATAGGATTAGATCAGAATAGGATTAGATCAGAATAGGACTAGATCAGAATAGGACTAGATCAGAATAGGATTAGATCAGAATAGGATTAGATCAGAATAGGATTAGATCAGAATAGGACTAGATCAGAATAGGACTAGATCAGAATAGGACTAGATCAGAATAGGTACCAGAATAGGATTTGATCAGAATAGGTTTAGATCAGAATAGGATCCCATCAGACCAAGTCTAGAACTGATCTGGTCAGTGGTGTGTGGTGTATCTCAGTCAGAATATAAATGAGTATGTCAACACTCAGTGCATCGTTTGAAAAGTGACCCCAGCAGTTTCCTGCGTCGTCCAGGACGATGACATTGATCTTCGGAAACGGCTTGGAATTGATTGAACCTGAACACGACGCGTCACCACAGAATAAGTCCTGAACCAGGATCAGAGATGTGAAGGTCAGAGGTTAAAACAGGATCAGAGATGTGAAGGTCAGAGGTTAAAACAGGATCAGGGATGTGAAGGTCAGAGGTTAAAACAGGATCAGGGATGTGAAGGTCAGAGGTTAAAACAGGATCAGAGATGTGAAGGTCAGAGGCCTACAGTAACACTGGTTATAACAGGATCAGGGATGTGAAGGTCAGAGGTTAAAACAGGATCAGGGATGTGAAGGTCAGAGGCCTACAGTAACACTGGTTATAACAGGATCAGGGATGTGAAGGTCAGAGGTTAAAACAGGATCAGGGATGTGAAGGTCAGAGGCCTACAGTAACACTGGTTATAACAGGATCAGAGATGTGAAGGTCAGAGGTTAAAACAGGATCAGAGATGTGAAGGTCAGAGGCCTACAGTAACACTGGTTATAACAGGATCAGAGATGTGAAGGTCGGAGGTTAAAACAGGATCAGAGATGTGAAGGTCAGAGGCCTACAGTAACACTGGTTATAACAGGATCAGAGATGTGAAGGTCAGAGGTTAAAACAG